>NW_005871072.1:3335591-3466009 GCF_000147115.1 Myotis lucifugus
CAAGCAGGCCAGCGACGAGGGGGGGGCAGCTGGGGGTGAGCAGGCCCAGCAGGCAGAGTGGTTAGAGGCAATCAGCAGGCAGGCAGGCAGGTGAGCGGTTAGGAGACAGCAGTCCCAGATTGCGAGAGGGATGTCCGACTGCCAGTTTAGGCCCGGTCCCTGTAAACTGGCAGTAGGACATCCTTCGAGAGGTCCCAGATTGAAGAGGGTGCAGGCCAGGCTGAGGAACACCCCCTCTCCGGTGCATGAATTTCGTGCACCGGGCCACTAGTAGTATGATAATTACCAGAGGGAAAGGGAGGTGAGGGAGGTAGAAATGGATAAAGAGGGAGAAATGGTGACGGAAGGAGACTTGACTTTGGGTAGTGAACACACAATACAATATACAGATGACATATTATAGAACTGTAAACCTGAAACCTATATAATTTTATTAACAAATGTCATTCCAATATATTCAAGAAAAATTTAAAAAATGAACTTGCTTTAGAATAGGCAAGCTTATCACTTTAGATATTAGAGACTTGGAGATAGAATATGATACTCAGTTGGGGAGGTTCTGGTTTTTTTCTCCTAGATTCAGGAATCAGTGCATTGTACTACATCATGTGATGTAATCCAGATCATAATCTATGCATATGATGCTACCTGGACTTTCACATTGCATAGTCTGTGCAATTGTGTGCATCAGCTCTATTGGACAGTGTCATAATGATCTTGCAAGAGATGTATACATTTCCATAGGATTTAAAACAATTGATATTTTATATTAAGCACTGAGTGCCACAATACAAATACTATTAAGTATTGTGAAGATATATATATTAAACATATTGTACCACAAATTGAGGTAATCCTCTAATATATTTTCTAATTTAATTTTCACAAGTCTTACGAAAAAAGTAATTTATTTTCCCCATTTTTTACATGAGGAAATTGAGTGCTTTATTACTTAAGTATCTTTTCTAAAATTTTAGTAATAGAAATAAGGTTAGAGCTCATAAATATCAACTACAATATCAGATAATTACTGTCAACCACCAGAAATGTAAGTAGGGACAAAGAGGAGTGATCAACGTGTCAGAAGAATAAAGACCGTAATATAATGATAAGTATGTTGACCATAAGAATGAGAAATAAATTGAAATACAGTGATGTAATCACTGCATTGGAAAAGCTTAAGGATGCTAATGTAAGCAATATTATCACAATTCTGACAATGTTGGTTTCTATAAATTTTGAAATGTGAAATTAATCCAGAAGTAGGCAATAAAGTGCCCTCAATTCAAATGTAATCACATTCAATGACCAACTATCTGATTTCACTGTCTTTTGTATTCTATGTGATTGCAGGAGAATGAGCAATTGCAAGAGAAACACTTACTTTTTGTTAAAAAAAATAATAAAACATATTAACAATGATAGGTGTGGACAAAAGGGGCCACATGCTAACCTGACAAGCTCAGGGGAGGCCTGCATGACAGTCTTACAAACTCAGAGACCTGAAGTAACCACAAAGGATCGTCTGAAATTAAACTTTAACTAAAAGCAGTTATGGTGAGTAGTTATATACCAGGCCGGTATCTTCACTGACAAGGTCTACCTTTACCTTAACTGAGCCTATCTGTCTTTTTGCATCTATAATAACATACCCTTGAAATGTCTGGGTAACTTGTAACTTCCCTTTTTCTGGACCCCTTGGGGCACAACCTAATGTGCTGGGCGCCAGGACAGATACCACAAATTCCTTCATTATCATGTTAATTGTTCCTGCACCCACTTAAGTATGTGTCTATCATTTTACTTTTTATCCAATCCCAGGGGTTTCCCCACTTTGCTTTCTCCCTCCTCTCTAACCTATCACCAATGGATTTCATGTAACCCACCTACGTCCCTTCCTTTGATTGCAATGTATAAATACAGATGTAACCCACCATTCTCCAGAGCATTATCTCAATTCATTGAGGTTTTGCTTCCCAGCATATGTCAACAGTTTGTCTCAAATAAACTACAAACATTCTTTACAGGTTTCAATGGTATTTTACGTTAACATAGGAAAATACTAAAATATCTTATAATACCTATATGTTTTCAGATTCAGATAATTCTAGAACACTTTTGAAATGGGATATTGATGCAAACAACTTTTAAACAATTGTGTTTTTAAGGAACATTGCTTTTGAGGCATTGTAATTTTTTTCTTTCAATTTTATTTTGTACTGGTTCAGGTGTACAATTTAGTGGTTAGACAACCATACACTTTACATAGTGTTCCCCTTGATGTGTTGTAGTCTTCGCTTGAAATCTTTTCTTTATTATTTCCCAGCTACATTATAGTGAGGGAAGTTAGTTAACTTCTTGAGATTTCAGTTTTCCTCGCTGTTAAATATGGATTAATAATCTCTATTTGTCTTGGTCATTTTGAGGTTGAAGGTAGATAATATATGCCAATCATGTAGCTGGCTGGCTGCTTGGCACATACCAGGCATATTTTCCTCCTCTTGCTAGAAAGAAGCATTATGAAAAAGATACTTAAATTTCTGTTTGTGTTTAGTTTCTTTTGTCTTTCATCTTACTCTACATGTAACGTACATTCAAAATTGATCATTGTGACCGACATCCCCTACCCATGGTTGGCAAACCGCGGCTCGCGAGCCACATGCGGCTCTTTGGCCCCTTGAGTGTGGCTCTTCCACAAAATACCACGTGTGGGCGTGCACGTACAGTGCGATTGAAACTTCGTGGCCCATGCGCAGAAGTTGGTATTTTGTGGAAGAGCCACATTCAAGGGGCCAAAGAGCCGCATGTGGCTCGCGAGCTGCAGTTTGCTGAGCCGCAATTTGCCGACCACTGCACCTAGACAATTATTAAGTCATTAAGTTTAGGTCCTTTCAACAGAATGTAGCCCCTTGATACAGACAAGAAATTATATACAATTTCTTCAAAAGCAGCATCAGAGAGAGTTATGCACAAGGGAATAGGAAATTGGAAAGAGCAAACTCTCTGTTCAGACTACTAGTCTGTGACAAAAGTTAGATAATTACAGCAATCCTTGAAAGTAGTAAGAAAAGCTTATCAATATATTATATGTCTTAGCTTATTTGGTTGCATCTTTATATTGCTGGCCACTTTATTTGATAATAATTATTTTTTCTAATTTCAAGTACTTTTTTCAAGTTTAATAGTAAAATACAAACATAAAATGTGTTCTGAGTTTTCTCCATATCTTCCAATCTATAATAATAAAAGCATAATATACTAATTAGACTGGACAGCCTTCCAGACGAAGCCGTGGTGACAGGGGCCGAGACAGGCAGCCGCCATGGCGGTGGGGGCCCAAGCCCCTTGCATGAATTTTGTGCATCAGGCCTCTAGTATCATATAACAGAAAAATAAAAATTGAAAAATAATGGTAATATATAAACTACAACTTTTTTATATTTTGTGAAACAAAAGTGGTAATTGGAGCAAAATAAAAAGCTGCATATCTAATAAATTTATACACTCTACCATAAAAAAAAAATGCCACTAAAGAGTGAGAAAGTCAAAATCTCAGGATAATAGCCTTTTCCATTATGGCACCTACACTACACAAAAATGTTACTGTGTTGTCATTAGCTTTCTCATTAAACTGCATACAAATGTAAACACGACTAACCCCAGCTCTGCCACTTTCTGGCATCATGACCTTGGCCCAGCTGACTAACTCCACTGATTCTCACTCCCCTCATCTGCAGGTGGGGATGTGAGGTGGCCTGATGCTGCCTGAGTGTTGGGAGCCTGAGGCACTGCTGGTGAGCTCAGCAGAGGGACAGGCTCACGGTGCATGCCCAATAAAAGACATCATCACATCACCACCATTATGATCTTAAGAGTATTTTAATTGTTTCCAATCTCATTTCTGTTCCTGAAGTGAGCTTTTGACAAATCATGTGACTCAGATCTTGGTCAGAGAGGAAGAAAGACTCTTTCTCTCTAGGCCTGAACGTCATCCTCATTTTTCTGCCTCGAAAGCAGACATGTATTTCCCCTGGCAGCCAGCTGAGGAGATCCTGTTCTTGTCTCTCAGGGTCCCTCTGGAAACCACTTTTTCTTCAGCATTACAGCTTTCTGAATCTACAGGGATGCTCAAAGCCTCTTTTGTTTTTGTTTTTTATAATCAGTCTTCTCTTTTCCCGGACTCCTGGTATCTTAAGAAGCCATCAATGTACTAGCCTCATAGTCATGACATAACAACCATCCTAAGACCCAAATCTACATCACAGTCAACAGTGGCCCCTGTCAAGGTTATTGCTCCTCAAACTTCTCAAGCATTTTGGGAAGTGGGGGTTGCCACTACCTTTAATTGGTTCTTTTGGCTGTTGTTCTTTTGATCTAACATGCATAATCCAGAGTTTGGGCTTTTAATTATCACTGATGACATGACTAAAGTTCATTAGTTTTGAGAAGTTAAGTAATCAAAGGTGTAAAAACAGTTTGTTGTGATATTCCCCACAAATGAGTTGATTTTCCTGCTTTAGCCAAGAAGAGTAGAGAAAGATGTCCCTCAGAGGTGAGCAGGTGGGTAGGAAGGTTAAATTATCTCCAGTCCCTCAACCTTCTGAGTGGATGGTTCCAAACCCTCACTACCAGCTATAGTCACCTAACAGGCCCTAGAACAAGTTTATATCATGTTCAATGTTTGATCTTCCCTTGAAGGAATTAAGATGAATAACTGATATAAGGTGAACCTGTTTTAACACATTTGATAGGTTATGGAAAATCATTCTGAAATCCCACGTATAATCTTTCTTTCCAGCTTTCAGTGGATATTATTGGCTAAATTCTGCCTTGAGGCATATAAACACATTTGACCAAAAGAAGAAAGAAAGCTATGCAGCATTAACACCCTTGAAGAAATAGAGCCAAATTCTGAGATGGCATATGATTATGTACTAGCTATCAGATTCTGAAATAGCATATAATATGCCAAATATATGTTTATTTCCTACTGTTTTTTCAAAAGGCTCCCACCCAACCACTGAAAGGAGTAATATCAAAATAATTCTGGATAGGTTGAACCTTCCTCTCCTGCTACTAGCACACAGACCTGTAAAGGTACTGCTCATTTGGTGCATACCAACCCTTAGCATATTTTAGGAGGTAGCAGGAATGGTGTATACAGGAGGTTTCTAAGGGCCTCAATTTGAGCCAGTTCATCAAAAGTGAGTAAAGCACAGGAAGGGATGTGTGGCAAATGTATATGATTTGGGAGTCATATCTAGTTATTAGGTCTTACACTATTTATAGACCCAGGAATGGGGACCCCTAGTGTCCAAGCAGGTCACTACACTGAGTGTGAAAGCTGGGATTTTCACAACTGGCCAAGGTCATCAATGACCCACGGTTTTAATATCCCCCCAATGCAAAGTCCACCTTAGTATGTTATCTACATGCACATAGGTCATATATGGACCAAATTACTGAGGGGTCATGAAAGTCATGCAATCGATTTTTAACCCCCTATTTCTGGAACAAGGGAAGGGATAGATTAAACAATCTGACTCATTTAGAACCAAAGTACAGATAAAGAAATTCCCAGACAAGGAAAAGCTAAAGTAGTTCATCACCACCAAACCAGTATTGCAAGAAATGTTAAAGGGTCTTCTTTAAGAAGAAGGAGGGGAATAGGAAAAATATGAACAATAAAATGGCAATAAATACATGTCTATCAACAATGACTTTAAATGCAAATAGATTAAATTCTCCAATCAAAAGACATATGGTGGCTGAGTGGATAACAACACAAGACCCTTACATGTCATTTATAAGAGACTCACTTCAGATCAAAAGACAAACACAGACTGAAAGCACTTTAAGGGTTGAAAAAAAAGATATTGAATGAAAATGAAAATCCAACAATCCACAAAACTGTGGTAGCAATACTTATATCACACAAAATAGACTTTAAAACAAAGGCTATAAGAGGAGACAAAGAAGGGCCTATCAATTCCACTTCTGGATATTTATCCAAAGAAACCCAAAACACTAAATTGGAAAGATGTGTACATCCATATGTTTACTAGTATTGCAGCATCATTTACAATAGCCAAGATATGGAAGCAATCTAAGTTTCCATCAAGAGATGAATGGATAAAGAAGAAATTGTGCATATATGCAATGGAATATGACTTAACTACAAAGAAGATTGAAATCTTGCCACTTGCAACAACAGGGATCAACATAGAGGGTTCTGTGCTGAGTGAAATAAGTCAGACAGGGAAAGACAAATGCCAGATTATTTTACTTATATGTTGAATCTAAAACAAAATAAATGAACAAGTAGAATAGAAACAGATTCATAGATACAGAGAACATTTTAACAGGTGATAGATGAGAGTGAGGTTGCAAGGATGGGTGGAAAAGTTGGGGAGATTAAGAAGTACAAATTGGGCCTGGCCGTGGTGGCTCAGTGGTTGAGCATCCACCTATGAACCAGGAGGTCATGGTTCGATTCCAGGTCAGGTCACATACCCAGATTGTGGGCTCTATCCTCAGTAAGGAGTGTGCAGGAGGCAGCTGATCAATGATTCTCTCTCATCATTGATGTTTCTATCTCTCTCTCCCACTGCCTTCCTCTCTGAAACCAATAAAAAATATTTTTTTTAAAGTACAAATTGGTGTTACAGATTAGTCATTGAAGAATGTAAAGTACAGTATAAGGAATATAGTCAATAATATTGTAATAACTATATATGGCGTCAGATGAGTATTAGACTTATTGGGGTGATCACTCTCTAAGTTATATAGGTGTCTAATCACTATATTGGACACCTCAAACTAATATAATATTGTACTTCTGTTATAGGATAAAAGAGCAGCTCATCTCTCCCTGTTGGTATTGGGGGTGGAGTTCTTGGGCTACCTCTGAAATCAGCATCACCATTGAAGAATGAGATATAGTAGAAAGCTTTATTTCCATGAAAAAAGTCCCATTTCCCCTAGTCCAGTCATAGAAGTGTAGCTGTGGTTTCAGTAGAGCTAAAATCAGAGCCAGTGTCCAGAGCTCCACTCCATATTTACATAGTTTAATGCAGCATCAGGCTAGCTACAGTCCAGTAGTTCGTTGTGTGTGGAGTCCACATGGCCATGGGCCAAATGAGCAAATACAAGGATGCCAAGAGCAAGCCAGGAGCGTACAAGCAACAAGAGTCCCAAGAGTACCCAAGAGAGTGAATTCCTGTGTTGAAGGGATTATGTATCCCCAAATTTCCATGTGCTTGCAGTGGCCATGCCCATGTGGGCCAATGACTTCTGTTCCCAGGTGTGACTGACAACATGCACCTTCTCTAGTCTCCCCAGCTTTACTGGGCATGCATCTATCTTCTCTGTGTTGGATGCCTGAGGAGTGTGAAACTGAACCTTCCTGGCAAAACTGCCCAAATGACATACCTACAATGTCTGACTCCCCGCTTTGCTCCTTTCCGGTTATTAATAACTAGCTAATTACAATGTTACCACTTTAACTTTGATTAAAAAATAAAAAGTATATATATGGAAAAAACCCTAGATGGCATTGCTCAGTGGTTGGAATGCCGGCCAATGCACTGGAGGGTGGTATGTTCGATTGCGGGTAAAGGGCACATACTGGTTTGCAGGTTCGATTGCCTCCCCAGACTGAGAATGTGCAGGAGGCAACCAATTGATGTGTCTCTCTCACATTAATATTTTTTTCTCTCTCTTTGTTTCCCACCCTCCCCGTATGCTTTTTCTAAAAATAATGGAAAAAATATCCTCACTTCTCAGGTGAGGATTAAAATAATAAACAATAACAACAACAAAACCCGAAAACCCCTTATGTCTAAAATCAGACAAAACTAAATTTCCCTATGCTCCTGAGGCACTTCTTGTAAACTTTTATCATCTAAAATCTCATTTTATATCATAATTATATCTTTAGGTTTCTCACTCACTGGAATGCAAGTAAATTGAAGATAATGATGATTTATCTATGTATCTTTATACCTAAAATAACACAAAACATCATGTAAGTGCTCAAAACATGTTGAGAAATAGTAAATTAAATTGAATTGAGCCCACTGTAAATTATAAAATGATTTAATAAAGCATGAACTGTTATTTTATTGGTACCAGAAATTTACATGATAAGGAATTTGAACCAATTTATATTTTGAAGTGATAAACAATAAATTTTATATTGATAGTAAATTATTTTCTCTCTGGCAAAAATGTCTTTCATGATTTTCCTGGAAAATTATTTTTAGGGATATAGATTGATGATGTATTTTCTATTTTTATTATCCCTAAAAATGATATAACTGTGGGTCCAAACACAGTTATCTCAGAAATCAGTTATGACTTACAATTATTTCAATGTAGTGTATAACAATATGATATACTTAATGTCATAATGATTACTTCTATCTTTTATATGGAAAAAATAAAGACAGCCATTAAAATGGCATCTGTTTTCTTATTTGCAACTACAAAACTTTCAGTGCATTTTCAATTATTTTTCACTTGTTAATTTTCCCCAGAAAGTAATATCTATCAGTAGATGCTAAAACAGGTAGAAAAACTTTATTTTCTCTCAGTTTAATTTTTACCCATCTTCTGCTGTTAATATCATTAATTGTATCTTCCATCTGTAATGTCACTCAAAAACACCTTGGTTGAATTGATAGAATGAAGCATGTATGCCGGAACCATTACACAATTACATAGATTAATACACAGCAGAGAATTAAACTTCACAGAACAAGTTACCTTCACGGTGGAAGAAACATTATTTTGCTAGATGTCTCTGTCCTCTTTTCGATCATATTTTGGAAAACGACTTTTCAATTTGACTGTTATTGCCTCAAAAGTTCTCTCTCATTATTAAGCCTTCTGGTTCCACTAAGAAATGCTTTTCGGTTTCTTTACATAAAAATAAAAAGGATATCATGAAACACTGCTTACCTTGCAAATAAAAAATCAGTTGACACTTCAATTACATTTCAACACTTTAAGAACATTTCATGGTTCTCCTTTTTGGTATGCTTTAAATCAACCATCTGGATTTCAACAAAACTTAGGCTCAAACTTTTTAATGGAGAATTCAGCATTTCCATAGCAGTAATCCAGGTGCACCCATCCTCATACCAATTCTACTTTGCAGGATGTGTTGCATTGTGTTATGCTCCATGCTGATAATATGTCTTTACTAAACTGATGGCAAAATCACTGTAACATTGATCAGTATTGCACCAGGCTTTTATGTCCCCTACTGAAACAGATATTACTTCTTCAACCATTTCTGTCATAAGCTAACAGCTTGTATTTCTTTGCTTCTGACTTTTGGCCAGAGGTCTGATCTACTGCAGGAAAAATGAGTTTTGAGTTAGTTATGTCCATGCTTTGCTAGAAGCAGGTTCACTATCGAATACATAGTAATCACATTTATTTTCCTATTTGGAATTAAATTCATTAACAAATGCTAGGTATAAATTTCAATCCCAAACTTTAAAAGATGAATTAAATTTAATAAATAATTATTGAGCATTTACTTCACTTCTCAATTTGGGTTAAGAAATGTACTAGGAAATGGTCTTTTTTATTAATATATACTTTATATTTGTTGGATTGTGATGATATTTAATTAAATAGTTGATTTAGAAAATAGAATAGAATGTCAGAGTAGCCACTAATCATAAATTCAATTAGTATACATTGTCTATATTTTCATTAAATTTAGAACAATATGTCTATTTTTGTGTGTGTGTTATTTAGAACCATTTTTGGTGTGTGTGTGGGGGGGGGGCGGGGGGGGGGCGGGGGGGGCTGTGCCCCAAGCCCCAAGATTTATCTTAGTTAAAAACTAATCCCTAAAAATAGCCTCTGAGGCATATACAATCTTCTATCTGCAAACTTCTTCAGATTCATCTTCTACATTTTTAATGTATTCATTATTCTCTATGTAAATGTGCCACAGCCATTTTTAAAGCCAATTGCATTCTTGCTTAGATTGCTTTATACTTATTGCTTTCTCTTTGTGAAAGTCTCTCCTTGATCTCTTACTCATAAATCCTTTTCAGTTGTACAGTGTTCACTCTAGTGTCCCATTCTTTTAGTGTTTCTCCAATCATCCTATTAATAAAACCCTATGTGGTCATGATGCCCTCACACCATGACACCCTCATGCCTCAACAAGCGATCACCAGGAGGCTGCATGCGCAGCAGGCGCACGGGGGTGGGCAGGGGCTTGACTCTGCTTGTGAGGTATGGAGGCAGGGCCCGCAGCTCTGGCCTACCTCTTTGGGGCAATCCATCAAGGAGCCCCAGATGGGTGGGAAGGGCCTACCTCTTTGGGGCGATCAATCGCAGGGCTCCTGCACTGTGAGAGGGCACAGGCAAGGCTGGGGGACCCCCTCCCCTCCAGTGCATGAATTTCGTGCACCAGGCCTCTAGTATTATGTAAAATTTCACTACTTAACTCAGTCAACTTCTTTCGTTACCTTGTTTTGTAACCTATATAATTCCACTCTATGACCTTCCTTCCTACTCTCTCTCCTTTCTTCTCATTTCCTTCCTACCTTCTTCCATCTGATCTACCTCTGTCTCTCTTTCTCTAACCTCATTATTTATTTTTTATATTATTTCATAGGTTGTTATATCTTTCCCTCTCTTTGAGGCACATTAAGAAAAACAGAAACCACACTGGGCATCTCAGGATATATTTCAAGATAGGAAATTATTTTTACAGGTATTGCAGAACTTGAAAAATAGACAACACTGAAATAATATAGACCTTGCAACTGTAGACACTAGCTACTATCCCCAGTAGCTGACAGGAAAAAAATAAGAGAGAATGTAAGAACCTAAAAATGCACTGGATGAGCCTTGCAAAGATAAGTTCAAAACTTTGAGGGAGGCACTAACTGGCTATTGGTATTGCTTTAAGAACTTGGAAAAATGGACCCCATGGAAATCAGGCTTAGACTGCTAAACATGGGATGCTATCTGGCTGATGTTAAAGACGCTGGGGAGCAAACCATATGCTGCAGCTGAGAGACAATAGTTTAATGATTAGCATACCTCATTCCTTTGGTACATCGTATCCACATAGATTCTCACTGTAATGAACTCTCATACAATAATTAGTATAACATAATAATTATTAAAAATAAAAATATGCTATTATTTTTTATGAACAGAAATTATTACTCTCTCTCCAAAAGAGAGAACAAGATGCTTAGACTCAATTTATCTAACTCAGCAAATATCATATTATCCATTTCGGGGCTTTGTTTTAGTTAGTCCATCAGTGGTGTTATACCCCACCACACATGAATATATTGCAGTTGATGGCGAACCTATGACATGCGTGTCAGAGGTGACACGCGAACTCATTTTTTTGGTTGATTTTTCTTTGTTAAATGACATTTAAATATATAAAATAAATATCAAAAATATAAATCTTTGTTTTACTATGGTTGCAAATATCAAAAAATTTCTATATGTGACACGGCACCAGAGTTAAGTTAGGGTTTTTCAAAATGCTGACACGCTGAGCTCAAAAGGTTTGCCATCACTGATATATTGCAATCTAAAAGCTACACATGTAGATAACTCCTAGCTGACAACTTCCTCTCTCTATAGTAATAAAAGGAAAATAGGAGAAAGGAACAAATAAATTAGATATTATTTCTACCAGTGTGTATGTGTGTAACAAGTGGAGAAGGTAATAGGTATACCTGCTAAAATCCTTTTTTTTCTAATAGTGTCCATAGTTGTTATTTTAAAATTATTTTCCCAATTACCAATTAATTGTTTTAAGAAATTAAGGTTGGAGTTGTTTACCTTATGGGGTAACCTCAAACTTTATTGTTGAAAGGTTTAACACTTTAGCAGTCCGGCCTTCACTGGTTTTTGTAGTTTTTTATGAATGTTTACATACAGTTAAGGAAGTACTAAGTGACACCACAGATAAATATATGGGTTCTAAGCCCACTCTTCCCTATTCGCAATGTGTGTAAGCAACACACTTGCCTCACAGTTATCATAATCAATCATGTCAGCCCATAACTTTATCATTCTTTGTCTATTCAGTTAAATGAGGGAATTAAAATGGCCAAGTGATGACTCCAAGCTCCAATTCAATGGACCATGTTTTTGTGTCCTGGTGGAAAACAGCAGAACTGACATTTTTTCTGTAGGAAATGCTTTCTAAATGAATTATTAGTTATAATAGTGTGGTAGACATAATTCTAAAAATGTGTGTCCCTACCAAGATGCTTATCCAACAAAAATTAATGATACTTCAGTGAAGGGACTTTGGTGATGGGATTAAAGTGACTAACCAGGTGGTCTTAAAATGCATTATCTTGAATTACACTGGTGGGCTGAGTGTATTCACATGAGCCATCAAAACTAGAAAATAAAGACAGAAGACCATTCAGAGAGGTGCAGCTGACCCCCTCCCCCCCCAAAATAGAGGAGAAATGAAGCAGAAGTGGAGGTCAGAGAGACGACAAATGATAACACAATGCACCATTGCTGATTTTGAGATGGAGAATGAATACCAAGGGAGAGGATATGGCAGTGACCTATAGAAGATAAGAAGAAACCCTGGCTGACAGCCATAAGGAATGGGAACTTTAGTCCTACAATCACATGGAACTGATTTCTGACATAAAAGTCTGCGTGATCTAGAAAGTGGATTTGGCTCCAGAGCCTCCAGAAAAGATTGCACTGTTGACACTAATTTCAGTCCTGTTAGGTGCTAAGCCAAGACACCATCCAAGCCCATCAGACTCCTGACCGACAGAATTCTGAGACAATAAGCTGTAATGTTTTAGCAAATGTTTGAATTTGTGATTATTTGTTATGGCAGCAATAGAAAACTGATAATAATTTTATCCTTCCTCATTTCACTCCTTGATTCCAAGATATAATTTCTAGCAATGGAAAGATATAATTCATATTCTGATGCTTACCTTAAAACATGGATCACATTCTGGAAGATAGGACAATAAAAATTCATGGTATTATTTCTCAACTGGCACAGTAACTGAGCCTAGAGTAGGTTATTTATCTTTTCTATTAAGGCAGCTGCTTGGGATGATAGAGCATGTGGAAAAACCTGTGGATTTTATGGCATATGCCCTGTTCTACATTTATTTGCTGCAAAGTAATTTCATTTTTCAGAAACAGTGAGTCCATAGATGGTGGTGCCCATAAAAAAATATTATGTTCAGGAAAGGCAAATAACTGAAGTATCTTTCTATCCAGTGGGAACAAATCATTTGCCTCTCCATGAGATAGGATCCAATAATCACTTGGAATGATGCTGTATCATGGCCTCAGAATTGTTCTCTGATGTTGTAAAGTTAAAAACTCAGCAATAGAGATAGCAAATGAGTTTTAGAGAGGAAATTCTACATTGCTTAGCATATGCAGACCCCCATCCTCACAGCATGGCCAATTTGTAAGTAAAGCTACTGAGCAAGCATCAGGGTAGCTGGAGAAAGAGACTGACTGATGTCTAAAGGGGAGGTCATGTTGTCGGCTGATTATTAAAAGCCTCCGCTGAATTAGATAAAATTTTCTCAGATAAGCATTCAATGGTAGACATGCATCTTTATAGTTTTCACATTTATAAAGTCTATTGATATATTCCTCTAAACCCATTGACACCAATTTTCTAATTCTGTTGTCTACTCATTTTCCAAGTTCCTGACCTTACAGCCAAATAATTAGCTACTTTCCATAATTAATATAGATCTAAATGTCCATCTATTTCTAGATAAAAAGTAAATACAAAATATAGTATATATTGATGTTCTACCCACTGAAATGATTTCCACTCATCATTGTCTTTCAAGAACACATTTCTGATTGGGGCTAATTACTGTAGTAGTCTCTATATGGTTACATTATATTAAAATACGGTCCTAAGATGTTTACTCTTTAGTCAACCTGTCATGAGGAACTCTGAAAAAGGCCATCAGAGGAGGAGTGATGATTTTTCAAGAAAATATATTAAAGGAATCTGATCCACTTGCCTATTCATCTTCCTTGTACCTCATTTACCTGCTTGAACCTAATTTCTTATGCATCATTTACATAGGATGATGGATGGCTTTTGAGCATCTCTACCTTATGGTTTGGTAGGTCAGAAGACACCAATCCAAATTGGTAGGTCAAGCTGCATGATACCTTGATGTCTTGTGATCCTTTTCAATTTATACAGAGCCCAGTAACAAGCTAGAAAGTATTTCTCATAAGGAAGTGAAAAAAAAAAAAGTTATATGCAGAAGAGGGCACGCTGTTGCTTCAAAATACTCTTAGGAATTGTCGATGTCCTGGTGTGCCTTGCCAAACATTTCATTGAGCATGTGGAAAAACATTTTTGCTACAGATAGTTTTCATACCCATGGAACTGCTATACAGAAAGCTCATGGCATCATAACTTTTATTGAAAACATGACTTTCTAAGCTGCTTTCTCTTGCTCTTGGCCTCACTCACTGAACACTGGCAGCCTTATTTGTTACATGTAAATGATTCAAAGTGCCACTGGAGGGGTTATATTTACATGCTCTAGACCAGTGGACACCCAAAACATGTATTAAGATCTCAGGACAATTTTGTGGGGTTTGACTTGAACCTCTGGTTCACACTTTTTTTTTTACTGCACATTTTATGGCCATGCTACTTCCTGCACATTATATTTAATAAGCAAGGTCTCATCAATATAGGTGAGCAGTGTAAATTGTTCTGTGGTTTGTCAGCACTACTGTCATGATTCTTGCAGACTAGATTATGGCTAAAGTAGGAGAATTGATGTAGCCTTGAAAACAGATTATAAAGTTGTACTGGTTTACCCTCCAGGCAATGGCAATCTGCTTCTGGTGAACTTGGTATATTGAGAAAAATAACAAAGCATGTTCTTGATTAATAGCTGTACATATATACTGTAATAAACTTACATATTAAAAAAACTAAAATTCACAATATTTTTTTCAGAGATCCATCTGCCTTTATACAGGCCAAACAAGTGAGTTTAACTTAAGATGTCATAGGATTACCAATCCAGAATTTTCAAGTAATTGAAGGTAACAGTAATATTTTAATCCCCTCAGAGAAGAGATATTACCTTTCCCTATCAAATATCTTTACCAATTTGTCCTATTGCTCATTAGGGACATTATATCCACTTTACCTCTTGTCATTAAATGCTGCCACTCAACCTCATTATTCTGACACGTCATCTTTGATGCTAATGGAATTCTGAAGCCCATCTTTAGGACAGCATCTCCCTCCACCATACCCAGCCTCCAGAGGACAGCTCCCACAGGGATTTCTTGTGTGCTGGCAACCCCCACACAGATACAGTTCTCAATGCCTTTAAGCAGTGCCTCTGGGCTCACTCCCTTGATTGGAGAATAGAGTGAGTAAATTGGTATATATAACATATGATAAATTCAATATAAAGGTTAAACTCCTTAAGGCTTTGAATTCTTTTTTTCCCCATTATTAAACCAGAAGAGTACTGACCTCCCAGCCTCATTAAATGTAGGCCACCAGTAAGTCCAAGTCTCAGTCAAACAATCAAGCAAATTCTTATAGCCAATCCTTCTGTGGAAACTAGCATCTTAAATCTTTATATGTTACAGTTACATACATACATTTATAGAAATTCAACTTACTATAGAGTTTTATTCCATTCCTCTCATTCTACCATTATTAGAATTCCAAAACATATTCACATGTGTTTTATGATATAAAGTAGACTAATACTGGAATTATTTTGCAGGATAGCCTATCTACACTAAGTCAGGTAAGGTACTTATCTCCCTGAAATATAACCATTTTTTGTTCTAGAGGATATAACAAAAGGTCGGGATGGGTTTAGACTGAAACAAATAGCCCTTTACAAGTCAGCTGCCTGGAATGAGATTAATAAATGGTCTTCAAGGGAGGTAAAACTTATTTCCTTAGACATTGAAGGGCATTGGTATCCTTAGGGCAGACATCTCTCTGCAAACAAGGACAGCTCAGAAAAAATTAAGGATTCAATATTCTCAGCTTCATCTGATTGTATCTATGTAACTGTAATCATAGGGTCCTACTCTTTCAAAATCAATGCTTCACCTAATAGGTTGAGTAAAACTATGAATTAAACATATGCTGCAATTTTGAAAGCTATATAGTTACATTCTGGATTTGATATTCAGTGAGTTCTTCCCTACAGCTATAGAAATATGAGATGGAAAGGTGGTTCTTTTAAATCTGCCATAGGAGCTCTCTGGTTCTCTGACTATTATGTGAACTGAAAATGTGGAGTTGTAAGCTTGTAATTTTCCTTACATAAGCTCTTTGGGGCATTCACAATCAAACATTCTACTCACTAATCCTGTAGCCTTCATTACAAACATAAGGGCTATGTACAACACCCTCTTGCTCCCCTCCACAGTGCATTTGCTTCAGTAATCGTTACTTCACAGTCAATAACAGGTATTAAGTTTAATAAATTTTATCACTAGGAAAATCTACTAATATTTCATTTTTCAATTTCAAGGAACTTATTAGTGTTCTTAAGACAAAATATAACCAAACAAACCCATAATCGCATGTTTATGGTTTTGTTTTCTTGGGGTCATTTCTAACATCAAGTACTGAATCTAATACCAATTATTGCACAATCAGGAAAAGGGAAACCGCGCTAAGCATTTAGGTCAAGAAATTTTAATATAGGCTATTTCTTACATAGTATTTGGATGTCTGGAAAAGCAAAATGAAAACTCTCAAGAAAAACAGATAACATTTGGATTATCCAAGGTGAGACACTGAAAGGAAGAGTCCCTGTCAATGTGGGTCAGACCTCAAGGAGGGGGTGCTTCCTGGCTGGTGCTGGTACCTCAGGAGTGGTGAGCTGGGGCCTTGTACAACTGGGATATGTTCAGGGATCACTTGTCTGGATAGCAATGACAGTTCTGAGAAAATGTAGCACGTTTGGCTTTGAGTTCTAAAAATAACTGGACAGCAACCCAATGTTTCCAAGGTAAAGAGCCAAGGAAGCAGAGGGAGAGAAAAAAGTACACCTATCTTTTTCCTTTCCTACCTTTTATAGTATGGTCATCTGGCAGAAAATAAGAGAAGTCAGTTGACAAAGAAAATGTGGTTTGAAGAATCCTGGCCCAAGCATTCCAAAATAGAATGTAAATGGGTAGATTTGAAGCTAATTGACAAGAGTTTAATTGCTCTTAGTGACATGCTTGTATACAGGAACTGCAGCCTTTATAAACCTTGGAAACAGGAGCTCAGTGGGACTCTTCCCCCCTCCCCATGGGGGAGACTATGCTGTGAGATTCTTTCCCCTTCCCCACATGAGAGACTGTACTTGTTCTTCAATACATCTCCACCTTTGCTATACCATCTTCAGTCTGTGGATTCGTTCTTTGATTTCCAATGGACAAAGAATCTAGGGAACATCAGGTGTTCCAGTCCAAAAATCATGTATCAAATATTTTATGAAAATTGTTTGAATTAGTTTACTTCTAAATGATTCATTCATAAAATAATGACGTATAAAAGAAAATAATGCATGAGTTCCTAAAAAATATACGTTCAACTTTCTCATCAGTTAATTAGTTAATAAATAATTAATTCATGCATTATCTATTAAAATAGTTCAAAATCCAATGCACAGGAAAAGAACTAAACATGGAATTTATGATAAAATTTGCTAAGGGCTATAATTATCACTTGTACTAAGTGTTAAGGGAGCGTGAAAAAGTAACTTACTCTGACTGAGTGAATTGAAGAAAGCACTGAGAAGAGCAAAGCATTTTTCACATCGCTTTACCTTTCACGGAAATTTTGTTTTTGTAAGCGACATTCTGCATGCAACTTGTAACATTTAACAGGTGGCAAGGTGACCTTGGCTAGCTTGCCAACTACACTGTCTCCCAGGAGTTATTCTTTTCTAGATATACAAGCATGTCACTTTTTATTTTGTTCCTCTTTGTTTAGCAAGGTATATGATACAAGATACATTTATTTCCATTCATTTCAGTCTCTGATTTGCTCACAGATCATTTTTAGTGCCTTTTTTATACAGTTTTTCAGGTTCTTAAATATTTCAACAGAGAGTTTGACAATCCCTCCTGGGCCCTCTCTGCTTGCAGAGATCATGCCTAATTATAAATTGTAGATAAGAACTAGCAGGTGAAAGACCCAATTAGTGTAGTAGATGTTGATCCTACATTCTGTAAAATCTTTGTCTCACTAACAAGTTGAGTTAGAGTTGTTTTGAATGATATATTATATATTTTAGAGAATGGCATAGGGGCTTTCTCTCCTCCATAATTCACATTTGCTCACTTCACCTAGACTGTTATTTTTGTTGTAGTTTAATTTCTCTTACTCCTAGTTATATTCCAGAACTTGCTTCAGCATCTCTTTCTATAGGAATATTAGTGGCCCGGTGCACGAAATATGTACACAGGGTGGGGGGGGGTGTCCCTCAGCCCAGCCTGCACCCTCTCCAATCGGGGACCCCTCGGGGATGTCCGACTGCCGGTTTAGGCCCCATCTCAAAGGGATCGGGCCTAAACCGGCAGTCACACATTCCTCTCGCAATCTGGGACCACTGGCTCCTAACTCCTCAACTGCCTGCCTGATCACCCCTAACCACTCTGCCTGCCGGCCTGTTAGCCCCCAACTGCCCCCCATGCTGTCCTGCTTGCTCCCAACTGCCCCCCTGCCAGCCTGCTCACCTCCACCTGCCCCCCCCCTGCCGGCCTGCTTGGCTCCACTGGAACCCCTCCCGGCCTGCTCGCCTCCAACTGCCCCCCCGCCCCCACTGGCCTGATCACCCCCAACTGCCCTCCCCTCCTGGCCTAATCGCCACTAATTGCCTCTGCCTTGGCCCTTCCACCATGGCTTTGTCCAGAAGGATGTCCAGAAGGTCTCCCGGAAGGTCTCCTGGTCTAATTAGCATATTACCCTTTTATTAGTATAGATTCTCCAGAACCTTAGGAGACTTAGCTTGATTCTTTTAAACTCCTGAGTTTCTTCTATCAAATAACATATAAATTACAGATAAAATTTTATTTTTTGAATCTTTCCCAGCACCACATGCTTTGAATGAGCAAAGTCTGCAGCTTAATTTTTCTTTCTCATTCACTTACAGATGGACATACTAAAAATTCTCCATATTTGGGCTGAGTATATAAATGAATAATTAGATAGTTTTATTGAATCTTGTAGGTGGTCGACAAGAAGAAATAGCAGGTGAAAATCTAGTTAACTTTAAAGGGAATCTGTAGCAAGATATTTATGTAGCTGCAATGTAGATTAAAGTAGTTTGTGAATAATTACTTTGTTGTGTATTTGTTCATAGAACCTTTTTTTTCTCTCTCTCTTTTTGGCCTTCAGATACCCTAAGTCGATTTTAAGTGTCACTAATGATATGGGAAAATTAGACTGAAACACATAGTGTTCCTCTGAGCAGGATGGTTCTTGGGATCTTGTTCAGTGGAGTCGAAGAATGCAACCACGGTTGAAAGGTGGTATAGTAAAAGGTGGACATTTATTGAGAAACTAGCACAGACTTGAACGTGGGGAGGGGGAAAGAGTCCCGCAAAGTCCCTTTTTCTTCATTTTATCAAGGCTGCAGATATTTGTGCCTTGATATCCCCTCTGATTGGTCACTATCCCTCTTAGATTGGTTATCATAGCAACTCCAGAGCTCAAACCTCACGAAGTACTTGAGGTTCCCTCCTTCTTCTCCCTTATTTCTTCCCTATTTCCTCTGGGCTTTTTTTCTTCCCTCTCTGAATGAGGGGCTGCCTTCCCTTTATTCTGTAAATGTATACTTTTTGTAGCTCCCAGCTCCCCTATCTTATGAAAATGTACCTTCTGCTGCTCCCAGCTCCCCTATCTTATAGAAATGTACCCTTTGCAGCTCTGTAGCCCTGTGCTTCTTCCATGAACCCCTTAATTCCTAAAATTTCCACACCTGCTTATTTCACCCCTAAAAACTCCTTTCACTAATTTAGTTAAGCTTTTAGTATCCCGAGTTGAAAATAATTGACTCTTTCCTGCATTCCTTCACTATTTTATTTTTATTTGTTTTATATCACAGTTTATCGCATGCTGACCTTGTTACCAATTGGGACCTTGCTTCTTTTCATGGATGCAGAAAAGATTTTAAGGTCAACAAAAATAGAGGTAAAGCAAAGTGGGGTTTATTGAAGACACATCCCAAATAAGGAGCTGGCCAGTCGAGAGAGAGAGAGAGAGAGAGAGAGAGAGAGAGAATAGCGGGCTGCTTTAGCTCACTGGGAAATTAGAGAAAAGGGGGCCTTGGGGATAGGTTCAGGGGGCTAGCTCAGGACAAGCTGCAGATGCCCATTTGTCCCCTGTTTGCAAGTCTCATGGGGTCCCTTACAGGTCGGGGGGATACATGCCTGTGGGGGAAGGAAAGGAAAAGGGAATGGCATGGGCATGCTCCTTAGAGGTAGAGTACACAGAGAGAGAGCCTGGCCCCCACCTCCTGGGTTTAAAAGAGGGATTTTCTGGGTGGAGCCTTTCATTTGCATTCAGGGATGATTGACAGAAACTACCTTCTTCTGGGCAGGCCCTTACCCATAATGTATACAGAAAAACCAACAGGGGGTGGGGTCAAAACCAAAATGCAAATTTTATTATAATTAATCCAGGGCCCTAGTAAGGTCACATTGGCATTGAGGTCATATCCTTTTCCAATGAGCTTGTGCCAAGAACTGGCTGGCTCTGAACCTGCCTGCTGGTGGTCAGCTGGGCCACTCAGAGAGCGGTCTGAAGGCAATGCTGGTCCCACCCCTGTCAGGACCCCAGGACAGGCCCACCCCAGCCGCTCAGGTCTAACTGAAATAGGGGTGAAATAGGCAGGTTTAGGGAATTTTTAGAATTGGGGGTCCATGAAGAAAAAACACCAGGCTACAGAGTTGCAAAAGAGTACATTTCCATAAGACAAGGGAACTGAGAGTAGCCAATAGGTCTATATTTACAAAATAAAGGAGGAGGAAAAAAGCCCCAAGGGAATAGGAGAACAATCAGGGAGGAGGGCCTCACAGGTCCCGTGTGGGGTTTGAACTTTAAGCTCAGGAGTTACTATAGTAACCGATTCAAAAGGGAATATTGTCCAATCAGAGGGGATATCAGGACATAGGGACTTGCAGCCTTTATAAACCTTGGAAACAGGAAGTTGGTGGGGCTCTTTCCCTCTCCCCACGTGCAAGTCTGTGTTGTGGGAGTCTGTACTTGTTCTTCAATAAAACTCTACCTTTGCTATACCATCTTCTGTCTGTGGATTCATTCATCGACTCAGATGGACAAAGAATCTGGGGAACCATCCTGCCCAGGTGAACACCACATGTTCCAGTCCAAAAACCCTGTATCATAACTTCCTACCTAACCATCTTATGTCTTTATAAAGTATAGCACAGAGATTCAGAAGCAGTAAAGCATGATGTTCTGTCAATACTTCTCTGAAGTCAGACTGACCACTGTGAACCTCATTAAGGTCAATGATTACCTATAACACTACGGACAGTTGACTTAATTGTCAAGTTCCCCAAGTGAAAACGATAGATAATTACAGCAGCTACCTCATTGGGTTATTGTAAGGATTAATAGTTATACTACTTACATTACCAAACATATAACAACCTTGGAAAATGTATTAAGTACAAGATGGGGCAAAGTAGATATACAACTGTTCAAATGGAAAATAATATAATAATTAATAAATAATAACACAAAAAATAAACCCTGCCTTTCATATTCTCACAATTATACACCTACTTTTGCCCCACCCTGCATTATCACATATTTATTCTGCCTTCTGAACAGTAAACTCTGTAAGGATATAAGTAAATTTTTACTTGCTGCACTAAATAAGACAAATTCTATGAAAAGTCTTTCTCTTTGCTTTAGTTTTTCCCATTTGATCTTGACATATACTCTTTTACTTACTAAGTTATATTTATTTTCTTTCCCAATCTTTTTTTGAAAATTGTTTTGTTTTCTCTTTTATAATACCCGGAAGTTAAAAAATAAAAAGTCAACATCACCGATTTTGCTGTGCATTGCTTTTTAAACCAGTCACACTAAGCCCTTTCAGTTATGAATGTGTTGCCTTATTATAACTATGTCTGTATTGTGTTCTTGTGACTAAACTCTTGACTATTGTATGCTGGCATTTCAATGATTTATAAGGGAACAAAACAGCAGGTCATTAACTTTCAGGGAATGTTCACAACTGTTCTGAAAGCTTTGAACCTCTGGGTTATTCACTGAAACTCTGACAATCAACCCTTCCAGTCTCATTCAGGTTTTTTTGTTTTTTTCCATCTTTGTATTCAGTCTCATCAAGAAGACTGGTCTAAATAGGGAAGTAGAGAATTCTAAAGAATAATGCATCAGATTAGATTCCAGGAGGCTGGAGACCTGCCATTAATTAGCTGTCTGAGAAAGCAAAGGGATTTAAAGTCACTTGACCCTAATAGCTTCAGCTACTAAATGAGAAGGTGTGGCTAAGTCAGTGGTTTTCATTTTTTGAAATACATAAATAATATAGAACATGTGTTGGATTTTTTTCATTTTTTCAAGTTAGTAAGCATTATTGAATGCCTATAGAAATACAAACATGTTCAACACAAAATGTACTTTTTATGATACCAGATCTTAGTTGGAGTTTTGTTGTTATTGTTATTTTAATGCCTAATGGAAGCACATATAAATGCAATAATTACTACACCAAAGCTTTCTAAGGTCTTTTACGTGTTATGCTACATATTACGGCAATTTTAATTTTAATCATTCACTCATTTGGTGCATTAATTTACTTATCTGTTAGGTGTACCCTATATAATAAAAGGGTAATATGCAAATCAACAGAATGGCAGAACGATCAATCATTATGAGGTGCACTGACCGCCAGGGGGCAGACACTCGATGCAGGAGCTTCCCTCAAACTCTCGGTCCCTTCTCCCAACCAGCAGGTTCCAATTGCCCGATGGCAAACGGGGAACCTGAGATGGGTGGTGGCATGATATAATGTAATACTTTATGTCTCAACCCTCTTCAAACTCCTTAAAGCAAGGATCATGACTATGTTACCCATAAACATTTCTGAGATTCAAAAAGAGTGAATTTGCTCTGGATTATATTCAAGAAGCTACTAAATTCAAAGTTTCTGCCAGATAAATCTGATCTAAACATTCACCAATTTCTTAAATACTACATTAATGTGTTCTTAAAGAAGAGAAAACTTACTCCGATTCCTTTGGCACTTTATGAAGCCTAAAACAACCAATAAAACATAGATTTTCTTTTCTAAACCTGGTTTACTATATCTAAGTTATTTATTTAGTTTTCTTAGGAACCAATGTTAATCCTTCCATTGAGGTGTTTATGTTTTGGGGAACAGAATGGGCATTTTCAATTCTGATTCGAATGCATCAATAAAAATTCTTTAAAATTGCACAATTTAAAAGATATTATTATCACTACATTGCTATTAGGACTATAAGGCGATACAATCCTTCAATGCCATTTGTAACCTTCCCACCACAGAAGTGAAAGGATTTTAGAGACAGGAGAGGCAGATTAGGAAAGAAGGGTCCATGGGAGAGGGATGCATACATGACGGGCAGAGACAGCTCCAAGCCGCCAGATTGTCTGTAAGAATGTTAAGGGGAAGGAGAAGAGAGGGCACCAGGTGAACTTTGAAACTGATACCATGCAGGAAACGGGGAAAGTAGCCAATTAGGAAAACACAAGGGACATAAAATAAGGAAGGGTCCAATTAGAAAGTGGGGTGAACAGACAAAGAGCTGCGAGGATTTCTAAACCCTGAGACAAAGACTCAAAAGGACCTGGTGTTTCCCACTTTAGAGAGGGAGAGAGAGCAGGTTTTCTCCATTTGGGGACCCCTCCCCAGGGGCTTCCCTTTTTGGGACCCCTCCCCAGGGGGAGTTTGTAAAGATTACAATAAACTTCCACACTTTTGCTTAAAATCTTTTAGTCCATGAATTTTGTTCTTCAATCTTCATAGGACAAGAACCCACAGGAGAGTCTGAGCTTTGCCATTCTGCGTATCAGGACAAACTTTCTAGACACCAGGAGTCAGACCATACAGGGAATTGAAACTGTCCTGAAGACACCTGACCACACAGCTGCATTTCAAGCCCACTGACTCAGACCCCTGATGACAAGAGCTTCCTGCCAGTGACCGCCTATAAGGATGAAACTCCAGCTCATGGGTGCTGCCATCACTGACCCAATGCCCCCGTAGCTGGATGCTGTGCAGCCCTTCCCTTTGGATATCCTATCCCTCAGCCCCTTTTCCTTAAAATAAATTCAATTTTCTTTAATTGCCATCTGAGATGGCTATTTAGCCTGCCCTCGGATCACCATGTTAAACTTTCAATTGTATTACAGACAATCATTAGTTACATGGGCCAGTTCATATTTTAACCTTTATTTTAACCTAAATTACAAGCAAATTAATTATCTTAAGCTTGCATTTGACTCGCAGATGTTTAATTTTTAATCACAGTTGTCCATTTTATTTGCAAAATTCTCAGGCACAAATAACAGTTAACATTTGTTTTGAATGATATCTTATTGTTCAATCAGGAAGAAAAAGGACTGTGTATTATAATGGCTTTCTTTCCCTGTGAGCTAAAGCAGCCCACCACTCTCCAAAATCTCCCTTACTTCGTTTATTGCAGTAAATGAAAATTTACCAAACAATGTGGCAAAGACAAATCTTTTAGCAGCAAAAGGATGTCTCCAGGGCTTCCTACAAAGTGAGAACAAAGTGTTTCATAGCCCTATTTGAAGCCGGTTAATAAGACACAAATGTAATAGGTTTCACTGCATTTAACTTCAGAAAAAGCACCTATATCTTCAAATGAGAACCTTGGATTATTGCCCCTGCAATTTATTTAAGCAGACAATGCACCACAACTTGTTTTCAGCCCGCAAATTGCTTTTGTTAGTGGGAACAGCAAACCATGAAGCCAGATTTCCTGGTGCTTTATTGACTCATGATCGAGTAGATGTTTGAGAATTCTTTTGTCTTCTTTCAATGACTCTATCAAAGACTCTAAATGTTTTCAAAATAATAACTTTAAGTACTGTGTGTGTTTTTAAGATCATTGTAATTCTTTGGAATTTTTATTTCCTAAAAGTGTTTATCTTATTTACAAATTTCCTATATCATACAAATTTTAGCACCACTGTAAAAAGAAATATTGATTTCTCTAAATGTGAAAGATTGTGCCTTAATGTCAATACATTTACATTCCTAAATTTTAGGATTATATTACATTCTGATAGAAGTAAAGTATAATTTCTAATAGATATTCATTTCAAAAGTCATTATAATATGTTTTGTCAGTCACATTTTGCATTACTTTGTACAAATTACATAGTCTGATGAGTATATCTGGCATCCAATATGTTTCTTGATGCTACCAATATAATTGATTCCCTAGCATTTTTTATTTAATAATGTTTGCTCATTTAATATGATTTGACAGATAAAGATACATTTTACAGTTTCCTATTTATTGACTAAAATATATTTCTGTAATTTGAATTTCAAATTACAGGAATGTTTAAAGTAATTTATTTAAAAATAATCCTTAATTTAAAATTTTCTTTATATACTTATCTGAACCATTGATATAATTATTTAGTTTACTTGTGAAAATATTAAAATTGATGTTACTGATACTGAATAAATTTTTGTGTTAAACTGATAATTGCACTTTAAAAACACATATAACACATACACAACACACACAATTTTAAATAGATTATTACTTCACTTTGTATTAACATTATCCCTGAGGACAACATAATAAATGGAGTTCATTGCTTTTCTATTACCTGTGGCATCTCAATTCTATCAGCATCCAGCTTTATTGACAACTTGGATGCAGTACCCTGATAAGGCATCAGGCTTTGCTATAAAGATTAAAAATCCAAATCCCAGGGAAAAATATTGGAAGGAATTCTAAGGAAAAAATAGGCAGGTTTAGGGAATAAAGAGGGTCCATGGGGGAGGAATGCATATGTGAAGGGCAGAGGTATCTTTGGCCTGAGCAGTTAAAGCAATTATAAGGTAGATCAAAAGCAGTGCTGACCTGAGCAGCTTGGAGAGCCATAAGGGGTAATTAAACATCTCTGGCCAGGACAACTGAGAGAGAGCCATAAAGGAGATCAAAAGAAACTCCAACCTGAACAGATGAAATAGATATGTGAAGGATAGAAAATGTCACAGGATAAGGGGGAAGAAGGAAACATTCTTTCACAGAGGATAGAGAAATGTCCACAGATGCTGGAAAGAGGGAAACATCTTTTCATAGGAGATGGAGGAATGTTTCAAGATAAGGGGAAGAGGAAGTGGGGGCACCATGTGGGTTTTGGACTTTAAAACAAAAGAGTGTGTTGTAGTAAAATATAGAAATGTTTAAAAATGCTTTAAAAATGTCTAAAAATGTTTAAAAGTTTTTAAAATGTTTGAGTTAACTTTCCTGAAACCTAAAATGTGATATTAAGGACACATTCCCCACTGCCCTGAAGCGTGTGTACCCTATACATAAGGATTTGAACTTCAGTTACTGACTCAGAGTGACTTACTAAGATAACCATTTGTGTGAGTGATGTACTCTCCCCAGATAACCACATGTAGCCCTCGCCCTGTTTGAGATTAACATGTGTGCATTGACATAATTCATTGATAGCCACCTGAACTGCTGTGGGTATGAACAGGCTTTAAAAATGGGTCCTGACCAGCCAACAGTGCTCGCCTGTCAAGACAGCCACAAAGGCACGTCCTTTTGTTAGTCTGGCAAGTGACGCCACTCCACGTTCCTCTCTCTGCCAGAGGACAGAAGAACAGCTAGTACCTCCCGATCGAGAAGTGACCGAGCTCTCGGGTGAAGAACACCAGCCCCCTGCATCCAGACCGGACCAGCCCAGCTGTCGGACCCCAGAGGACAACACTGGGATCCCATCAAGCCTGTACCCGCAGCATCAGGAACTTTTCTGAGTAATAAAGTTCTGTGTGATTTGCAACTGCATATGTTTCATGTGGTGTAATTCCTACGGCAGTTAATTGAATTATTTTGCGTACGCTTAAAACTGAAATTAAAGCTTCTGGTCTTTTCGGTCTTAGGCCTGCCCTTTGTCCTGCTTGCATAGAGTAGCCTCTTTGCTAGCAACTACTTGAATGTCCCAACACCTGCACGGTTAAGCTTATCTCAAGGGACACCTTGGATAACATCCCACATCCTTTCTCGGGATCTACTTGAGACAGAGTGGCCAATTAGGAGAGCACAGGTTCATAAAATGAGGAAGGGTCCAATTAGAAGGGAGCATGAAGAGACAAAGAGCTACAGCATATATAAAACTGAGGCAAAGGGACAGGAGACCAATTTTTAGATTTTAGATTTTTTGGATTTAGATTTTTTTCCCATTCAAGAAAGAGAAAGAGAGAGAGAGAGAGAGAGAGAGAGAGAGAGAGCAGGTTTTTCTCATTTGGGGGCCTTTTCCTAGGGTATCCCCTTTGGGGACACCCATGCCCAGATGGAGGTTGTATATGCTTCCAATAAACTTCTACATTTTTATTAAAGAAATCTGTTAGTCTATGAATTCATTCTTCAACTCATTGGACACGGACCCATGAGAAGAAGTCTGCACCTCAAACCTCACATTTCACTATAAATTGTGATATGAAGAGTGTATCCACAAATCAAAGATAAAAAGAGAGCTGAAGTCCAATACATAAAATGGGATTAGAAACCAGGGAAAATGCAAATGTCCCTTACCTGAGCATATTGTAACAAATGAGTGTTTTTGGTAAGTGTTGCTAAACCATGAAAATTTTAATGTGCCTATGTTAGCTTTATTACTTCTGTGTGTTATGACTTTCACCTAAGGTAAACCCTATGAGATCAGTATACAATTGATCATAAAGTCAAAACTTTGTTGTCAAATAAATTACAAAGAAAATGCCAAAGTTCTGAGGAGTAAGCTACCTAAATAAAGAAAGTGAAACTGATCATTAATGTAGATGCCTATATACAATTTGAAGGCTTTTTAGTTCAAGGACATATCGTAGAAACTTAAAAAGAAATCAATTTTTTTATTTAGATAAGTTCAAAACATAATTGCTACTGAGAGCGTGCTGAAGACCCTGAAATCAATATACAGACCTTATATTTGCATGTAATCCAGAAGACTCTAAAGTCAATATATGGTAAATGCCTTAAATTTAACTTAACCTAAAATTGATGCTTAGGAGGTTTTTGAACAGATGCAGAGAATAATGTATTGATCTAAATTTGCAGATGTACTCTCTATGTGTCCTAAAGTATGCATTTATTTTAAGAAATGGTCTGCAATTGAAAATACTCTAGCTTATAATCATTTTATTTGTGTGTATGTACATGTATTCTCATGTATATAAATATATGCGTACATATATTTGAATGAATCAAATAGCAAATAATAAATGGAAATTGAATATTAATTTTATATGTTTCATTTAATATATATTATTTTTCAGCATATACTAAATGAACAGCTTCTATCCGACTAGAACAATATAGATACATAATGGTGAACAAAGGACAGATATAATGTCTCTGCCATGGAACTTAGAGTCTAGCATAAAATAAAATAAAAAGGTATTTGTAATGTTAAAAGATTATAGAAACTTATTTTATTATTAAAAAGAACCAGATATAAAAACTCAAACAATACTAGTAAAAACAGAAAATATAAATTTGAAGCACTCTCATTTCCTTCCTTCTTCCTCAACTCTTTGAGCAGCATCTCCTAACAGCATGAACTTTGAACAGCAACAACAAGAAATTAGAGATCACCTAGAATAAATATAAACAGTTTTTAGGCATGTGTTATGATTGATAAAGTAAAGTCATATGCTTATAATAAAAGATATCTGGTAAAATTAAGAGAATGCCAGAAGACTTCATCTCCTAGCTAACATTCAAAATGTTACCATCATGAATTCACAATTTTTTAAAGTCTAGCTTTAAGGGTTTTAGACTGCAAAACTTGAATTTTTACTTAGCATAATATTCTCCAAATCCATTCCTGCTGTCACAAAAGTTAAGTTTTCCTTCGTTTTTATGGCTGAGAAGTATTCCATATTGTAAATGTACCACAGATTTGTTATCCACTCATCTACTGTTGGGCAGTTGGGCTGCTTCCAAATCCTGGCTATTGTAAATAATTCTGCAATGAACATAAGGGTGTATATGTTCTTTTAAATTGCTAGTTTGGGTTTCTTTGGGTATATTCCCAGAAGTGGAATTGCTGGATCATAATGCAGATCCATTTTTCAATTTATTTTAATTTCTTTATTGTTTAAAGTATTACATATAGTATTATATATGCCTCCTTTTCCCCCCATTGACCTTTTCCTGGCCACCCCTACCCCCCAGCACATCCCCTAACCCCCCTAATGTCTGTGTCCATTGGTTATGCTCATATGCATGCATACAAGTCCTTTGGTTGATCTCTTAACCTGCTCCCCACCCCCCACCTTCCCTCTGAAGTTTGATGGTCTATTCCATGCTTCTGTCTCTGGACCTATTTTTGTTCATCATTTTATGTTGTTCATTATATTCCACAAATGAATGAGATCATGTGATATTTATCTTTCTCCGACTGGCTTATTTCGCTTAGCATAATGCTCTCCATGTCCATCCATGCTAGTGGGAATGCAGACTGGTGCAACCATTTTTAATTTTTGAGATAACTCCATAGTGATTTCCATAGTGGCTGCTACAATCTGTATTCCCACCAACAGCACATGAGGGTTCCATTTTCAACACATTCTTGCCAACATTTGTTGTTTGTTGACTTATTGTTAACTAGAGGCCCGGTGCACGAAATTCGTGCACTGGGGGGTGGGGTTCCCTCAGCCCAGCCTGCCCCTCTCATAGTCTGGGAGCCCTCAGTGGATGTCCTACTGACGGCCACAGTCTGGCAGCAGAGGCTCAGAGCAGGTGTCCCGTGTGTGTGTGTGTGTGTGTGTGTGTGTGCGCGCGCGTGTGTATGTGTCTGCTGGGCGCCTGCCCCCAGCAGCGTAGGAGGCTGAGAGCAGTCACTCCATGTGTGTGTGTGTGTGTGTGTGTGTGTGTCTGCTGGGAGCCTGCCCCCGGCCACACTGAGGAGGCTTGGAGCAGGAACCCCTCTGTGTTGATCTCTCAGGCTCCTGGCCTCCACTGCATGTTGTTCTCTCCCTTGAGCTGTGGCCAGGGTGGGGTTCTGCCTGCAGGTCCCGCTTTCCTGCTCTGGGATCACCATGGCGACCCAAGAGCAGGCCCACCTGGGGGCTGCCTGCCCTCCACACTTTCCTGCTCTGGGATTGCCATGGCGACCCAGGAGCAGGCCCTCCTGGGTGCTGCCTACAGGTCACACTTTCCCTCTCAAGGATCGTTGGATCACCACGGCGACCCGGGGGCAGGCCCTGCTGGGTGCTGCCTGCGGGCTGCACTTTCCTGCTCTCGGATCGCCATGGGGTCCCAGCTGGCAGCAGTGCTTAGCGGGGCTTAGCCAGCACATGGGGGTCCCGGCTGGGGGTGAGGCTTAGGCAGCTCGGGGCTTTGGTGGCACAAGGGGCTCAGATGGTGGCTCACACTGTCCTGCCCTGCCTGCAGTATGCAAATTAGCCGCCATCTTTGTTGGCGGTTAATTTGCATATCACGCTGATTAGCCAATGGGAGGCGTAGCAAAGGTATGATCAATTACCATCTTTGTCTATTATTAGATAGGATAGCCATTCTGTTAGAGGGGAAAGGGGTTGGGACTGTGTAAAAAAGCTTAAGCAAAGAAAAAAAACATTATAGACATAGAGAACAGTATGGTGATTAACAGAGGAAAAGGAAGGTGGGGGAAGGTAGAAGATACTAAAGGGATTAATGAGTATAGAAGGAGACTTGACTTCAGGTGGTGTACACGTAATACAATATACAGATGATGTATTGTAGAATTATGTACCTGAAATCTATATAATTTTATTAACCAATGTCATCCCAATTAATTCAATATAATTTAAAAAAAATTTAATTTCAAAATACATTGACAATGACTATGTCACCTATGCATGACTTCACACCAACAAACTCAAAAGTAATTGATCTATAAACCAAAATTCAATATTATTTCTTTATAATGAGAAATACAACTATGAGTTATAGAATAACCTTATCTAATTAATTTCCGCATGAAATCATTACAAGGCTCTATGTGTATGGATTAACTATATGCACTCATCTCCTCAATAGATACATACTTGTTACCAAAAATATTAAAAATCTTTAGCTATCTTACCTCCCTAAATGTAGATGCACACATAACATAATATGCAGGGTTTCTTTTATGCATTTTATACTACAATCCTTCAACAACTAACTTTTCTCACAATCTTTCTTGACTCATTGGTTGGGGAATCATTCTGTGTTTTTTTGAGAAAAGTTGGCATATATTGTGCTGACGATTTAAACCTCCAATTTTCCCTCAGAAGAAAATCTTAATTCTAAGGACTTAAAGAACAGACAAAAATATCTAAAAGAATAAAGTTACTTTTCTGTGATTCTTTTATAAAACAAACTTTTTTGTGGTTTATGTGTTTTACTTACATTTTACAAAAACATATCTGTAATCTTTGAACATTTAAAGATACATTACCTCCATCATAAATATTTGTATTGTGTACTTTGATTCAACACATTTCAATTATATTACTTGTTGTCCTCCTGCTATTACTGACGAGGGATTTTTGTAGATAAATTAAGGGTCTTGAAATGGGGAGATCATCCTGGATAATTAAGGTGAGCTTAATGTGATCACAATAAGATGAAATCTGGAAAGTCAAAGTCAGAGAAGGAGGTGGAACAATGGAAATAGAGGTACAAGTGATAGAGCTGGTGGCTTGCATATGGAGGATGGGCCCATGAGCCAAGGATTGCAGTTAAGCAAAGGTGTCCTGGATCAGGGTGGGGGTCCCCACTGGGGTGCCTGGCCAGTCTGGGTGAGGGGCTGAGGGCTGTTTTCAGGCTGGCGGGTGACTGAAGCTCCCAACCGCTCCTTTTTTTCTTTTTCTTTTTATTCTGGGCCAGCTTTAGCTCTGAGGCTTGGCTCCAGCTCTGAGGCCTCGGCTGCTGAAAGCAGGAATCTGGTTTGTTTGGGTTCTATAATCGAAACACTGTTTCAACTCCAGCTCTGAGATCCTGGCTGGCTGAAAGCAGGTTTCTGGGGTTTTGTTTAGTTTCTATATTTGTAACAATATTTCAAACTGCAAGCTCAGAGGCCGGCAGTGGCAGGCGGGGAACGTTGGAGTCCTCCGTCACTGAAGCAAGCAAGCCTCATGTTCGCTTCCAGCTACCTGGCTGCCAGCCGCCATCTTGGCTGGCAGTTAATTTGCATATACTCACTGATTAGCCAATGGGAAGGGTAGCGGTTGTACGCTAATTACCATTTTTCTCTTTTATTAGTGTAGATGTCTTGCAAATAAAAGCTATATTAATAAAAATAACTATTATGAAGTATAATAAATGTCCAGGTCACTGTTTAGTTTTTAAACTGGAAATTTCAAAATTTTATGAATGCAATACACTATAATATCTAGTTATTTCATGGCACTACATTAATCATTTAATTAACATAAAAACTATATAATTATATCATATCAACAATAGAAAAGCATAACTTCCCAAATGAAAAACAAGACATAAAAAGGCACTAATCTTTCTAAATAAATTGCCTTTTTGAATATACACAGCAAGTGAAAACTAAATAACAAAAACTAAAGTCCTATTCAATGATCTCTGTATACATGAAATCCCCTTTATCTTCTGGTTTAATAGAAATTTGATATATAAATGGTGTTAGACTACAAACAGAAAGTCCAGAAACCTAAAGTAGAGTAATAAATTTCTTTTTAACATCATGCTACGATCAGAGTATTCAATAACAATTATTTGTAAAAAATTGCTTAGCCTTTCCTTAACATGGCTTAGAAAGTAATTTCACCTGAAAGTATTGTATTTTAGCTTACATGAAGAACCTGCCTTAGAGAGTTCTATTAAATTTTTATGTGCTGTGGAATTGTACTTTAGAGTAATTTACAAACTATATGTGTGTGTGATTGGTGATTAAAATTATCTTCAAAGGTAGATTTTTATTGATAAGAATGTTCTGTCTATTCAAAGAGAAAATGAACAATCAGGAAGGCAATAAGCTATTTTTATGTGTTTCTACACGAAGGTGCTCAGTAGATTTCTTTTCAAGATAATCATGATCCATTGAATTAACATCTATATAGAGACCAGTTTAGGTTCAAGTTTTTATTGCAATAATCAGTATTGTTATCATTATTATTTTACTTTGTCTCAACAGTGGACAGTAATTATGTTCCTCTTTTATTCTTTTTTTATCAACCATAAAATTTCCAATATATTTCAGATAGTGAATTAATTTTATACACAGTTTTAAAGTAATCCCAGGAATTAATTTAGGCACAGTAAAATATACATATTATAATCTAATCTAATATATTATAAGATATTGTAAATATTATAAAGATAAATATTATAACAATACTATAATATAAATATATACAACTTCATATATTATAGGAGAGTAATTAAGAGTATGTCACCTATAATAAAATTTAAGTAGATTGCACTTTTAGCTATTTTTGATTGTAGGCAAATTATGTATCCTTTTAATAAGCCTTAGCAGCATATATCCTGGCATATCGAGTATGGTCTATATGTCTCTGTCTCTGTCTCTTCCTCTCTCTCTCTCTCTCCTCTCTCTCTCTCTCTCCTCTCTCTCTCTCTCTCTCTCTCTCTCTCTATATATATATATATATATATATATATATATATATGCATTGATATTTATTTATAGACAGGTAAATGTATATTTATATAATATATGATATTTCATGTATAAAATATATCTATACTATTATTCATACATACATTAGCTCAATAAACAAATGACCATATTCCAACTTCCTTCAGAATATTCTCTCTTATTGTTGGTGGCACATTTTTGTTAGCAAGTTTTTTTATCTCCATCCATAAAACCACTATTATCGTAATAAAGGTGAAGCAAACATTAAGGATAGTGATATCAAAAGTAATAGCTACAAAATGCATAGAGAAAAGAAAAACGCCATTATAGGCCCTCCCATTTCACAATATATTGTGGAGGCTGCCCACTGGTTTACAGTTGCCAGGTAGAGGCCCAGGAATGTTGAGGGTGGGGCAGCAGTGTTATAGAGAGTCAAGTAAATGTCAGCTTGATTTTTAGGGCTGAGTGAAGAATCAGCCTGGCAAGATTAATAGAGAGGGATTGAGCAAAATAGTAAAGATTTTGAGCTAGAATGATGTGATGATTCTTGCTGTCAGAGAAGGGATTTATAGGGAGAGAAAATATCAAAAAAAAAGTACTGTATGGTGTTAGGATAAAATAGGTTTCTTGGTGTGACCCAATAGATTTCAATACGTATAGATAGATAAGAAGAAACATAGGTATGTGCATGGTGTGTGTGTGTGTGTGTGTGTCTATTTGTATGTGTGTGTGCATTTATATCTACTCATATATTTCTTTGGTCTTATCCACTGAGAAAGACCAGAAGTAGTGACACTCCAGCAGCAATGAGCAAACCCAGTTTTCAGATATTGCATTACTAAATATTTTTCTGTACCATAAAGAATAAAAAATATTTTGGAGAAATCCAATCCTGAGAGAAAACAAAGAATATGATGAGCCTGGATTATTTTGCTGTGTCAAAAATAAGCAAATTCTCCAAGAATGAGAGCAACATGACAAGAGGGCATGAGACCTAATTTTAAGTGGCAAGTCTGAGGGGGAAATAAAAACCAAAAACCAAACAAACATAAACACAGATTAATTCCCATTGATTAAATAAGATTTCATAAATCCATACTAACATAAGTAAGTATATAAAAATGAAGAAGTACATTAGGTGCCAATTCGTAAGCACAGAAGAACTTATAGAATTAGAATATTACCATTTGGTAACCCTCCTAGCAACTTATATGTACAAGTGCCAATGGATGCCAAAAGTAATGCATGAAATGTGAAAAAGAGCAGAATTTTTACATAGCAACAAGACACTCATAATTTGCAAGACACTCATAATTTTTAAAAAAGTAAAGGTCTGAAGGAACCTGCCAGATTTAAAAAAAAATAGTGATCAAACTTAACACAATCCATGGTAGGGCAAATTTTATCATGCTCTGACATGATGGAATGAGAAAAATACACATCACATCTCTAATACTCCTGTTAAAATAGCTAAACAGAAAGTAATCATGGTGAACTATCCTTCAAACATAAATTGAAGCAGCATTCTATAACATAACTTATAGTAGTAGTGAAAAAAATTAAGTTACAAAAACTACAAAAGTTTTCCAGAATGAATGTGACTAAGGAGAGCTGACAAGTAAACATAACATGTGATGTAATATTGGATTCCCTTCTATTGAAGACATGATTGGAACTACTAATGAAACTTAAATGGGGTCTGTGGGTTGTCAATAATAGTATATCAATGTTAAATTATTGATTGTGATATTTGTACACTTGTTATAAAAGATGTCTTTGTTCACAGATAATAGACATTAACTTATCCCGCCTAATAAAACATCATGTCTGCAAACCACTGAAAGGAGTTTTAGGGATAAAATAGACAGGCTTACAGAGTTTTAGGAATGAGGAGGGTCCATGGGAGAGGAATACATAAATGGAGACTTGAAGACTCCAGAATGCTTATCTTACTTGTACAGAGGATAGAGAAATGCCACAGGCAGATGGAAACATTCCTGACCTGAGCAATTAAAACAGCCATAAAGCTAGCACAGACAGGGGTATATCTGGCCTGAGCAAGTAAAATGGCCATAAGTTAGACCAACAGTAGTCCTGACTTGAGTAGCTGGAGAGCTATAAGATAAGGCTTTCTCTGTCAGCACAACTGGGAGAAAACCACAAGATAAATAAAAAGTGACTCCAACCTAAACAGATAAGATGGCCAAACAAGGAAAAGTGCAGATGTGGGGATCATGGGAGCTGATTACAGGGCTAAGGTTCCATGGTAGAAAAGGAGGGTCTCCAGCCTATTTAATGCCTCAAGACAAAGAAAGCAGTAGTTACCCTTCTTAAGGGGCCCCTCTGTCACTCTAGGACAGCCGTGGGCAAACTGTGGCCCGCGGGCCGGATCCAGCTCATTTGAAATGAATAAAACTAAAAAAAAAAAAAAGACCGTACCCTTTTATGTAATGATGTTTACTTTGAATTTATATTAGTTCACACAAACACTCCATCCATGCTTTTGTTCCGGCCCTCCGGTCCAGTTTAAGAACCCATTGTGGCCCTCGAGTCAAAAAGTTTTCCCACCTCAGCTCTAGGAGGAACAGAGTCTTAGGATTAGGAACTTACAGGACACCTTTCTTTCTTCCCCTCTGTACCAAGAGGGACAGAGTTTTAAGCATAGAGTTTAGAATTAAGGTTTTAGAGGTAGTGTTTGCTTGCAATAAAGTTTTGGTGCTTTTCACCACCACTTTTTTGTCCTTGGAATTTTCTTAGAATCCATCTGGATAAGGACCTGGGAAAGAAATCACCCTGCTTAATAAACCAACCTGAATCACTACCTTCAATGAGAAAAAAAAATAAAATAAATATATATATATATCCTAATAATAGACAAACATGCAAATTGACCGTACCTTCGCTATGCCTTAAGCCATGCTCACCAGCCAATCAGAGCGACTATATGCAAATTAACCCATCCAAGATGGCAGCCAGCAGCCACGGAGCTGGAGCAAGTAGGAGGCTTGATTGCCCCAATGATGGAGGAAGCCAAGCTTCCTGGCCGGTTGCTGCCTCCTCTCAAGGCAACAAAGTTTCAATTATAGAAGGTAAATAAACCCCAGATACCTGCTTCCAGTCGCCATGGCCACGGAGCTGGAGCGAATAAAAACGAAAACAAAAAAGGAAAGGCTGAGAGCTTTGGTCGCTGGGGGGCTTGGTCAGTCTGAAAACAGCCATCAGCCCCTCATCCAGGCTGGCCAGGCACCCCAGTGGGGTCCCCCACCCTGAAGGGAGTGTGGGCAGCCTGAAAACGGCCCTCAGCCCCCACCCAGGCTGGCCAAACCTCCATGGGGTGAGGGTCCCCACTGGGGGGGGGGCTTAACCAGCCTGAAAATGGCCCTCAACCCCTCACCTAGGCTAGCCAGGCACCCCAGTGGGGACTGCCACCCTGAAGGGGTTTTGAGCAGCCTGAAAACAGCCATCAGCCCCTCACCCAGGCTGGCCAAACCCTCATGGGGTGAGGGTTCCCACTGGGGAGCTTGACCAGCCTGCAAACAGCCATCAGCCCCTCACCCAAGCTGGCCAGGCACCCCAGCGGGACCCCCACCCTGATCCAGTACACCCTTCAGGGCAAACCAGTTGGCCCCAACCCATGCACCAGGCCTCTATTCTATATAATAAAAGGGTAATATGCAAACTGACCCTAACAGCAGAATGACTGGGAATGACTGGTCACTATGACACACACTGATCACCAGGGGACAGATGCTCAATGCAGGAGCTGCCCCCTGGTGGTCAGTGTGCTCCCACAGGGGGAGCTCTGCTCAGCCACAAGCCAGGCTCACAGCTGCCAGTACAGAGTTGGTGGTGGGAGCCTCTCCCGCTTCCTCAGCAGTACTAAGGATGTCCGACTGCAGCTTAGGTCTGCTCCCTGCTGGCAAGTGGACATCCCTGAGGGCTGCTGGGCTGCCAGAGGGATGTCTGACTGCCAGCTTGGGCCCGATCCCCCAGGGAGTGGGCCTAAGCCAGCAGGTGGACATTCTCCGAGGGGTCCCAGACTGCAAGGGGGCATAGGCCAGGCTAAGGGACCCCCCCAAGTGCACAAATTTTTGTGCACTGGGGCCTCTAGTGTATATATATATATATATATATACCTATAGATATAGAGATAAAGAGATAGAGAGAGATAGAGATAGAGATAGAGGTAGTTAGAGATAGAGATTATTTTTGTTTTGACAAAACAACAAACAAATGAGTTGTCAAAAGTTGGCAGATCTGGGATTAGGATATAATGTAATAATTTACACCCACAAACAAGTACATCTTTTATTCAGGACCCATTATAATGCAGCTAAATATGTATTGTGTGTGGTTTTTTTTTTAATTCTCAACCAGAAATTACCATTGCTACCTTATCTTCCCAACTTTAAAGCCTGTATAATATTGATATTTTATTCAGACATTCAAGGAAATATGCTTTGGTGGCCAATTCTATAAGAAGGAAATGTACATACTCATTTCTTTAATACTTTGTGAAATAGGTCTTCTCAACTATCACAAACTTGTTTTGGAAGTTGATCAAAATACCTACTAACAACAGTGAATATTTTATCCAAGATGATTAAGTCTAGTTTTTTTCTCTCATCTTTACTTTGGCTAATTTTTAATAAACTCAAATTTTTACCATTGTAATTATCTAGTTATGAATAGTAAGTAATAGGAAGAAGCAAAAGGGAGACCAGACATTATGAGCATGGCCATCTGGGCAGCTTCACCAGGAAGCTGCAATTTCACGCTCCCCAGAGGACCACTGTTTCATTCCCTGAAGGTCACTGGAGTAAGGGGAGGATGGATACATGCACAGTAAAGTCAGGGTGACATAGGGAAGGTACCTGTCAGTCAAACCTACAACTAAGATAATTGGCTAGAGGTGGTGCAGCAGTGCAAGCCTGTGAAAATTTGGGAATACATAATCCTCAGACAAAGGAGCTCACTCCCTTGTGGTTCTCTTATCCCCCTGGCTTTTCACATGCTTCCTTACACTAGTCTGTATTCTCTCCATAGCCATATGACCTTAGAAGCTGCATGGCCCACAGCCTTGTGGATCCCTCACAAAAAGGGCTACACAAACTAAGCTAGCTGGATGCTGGACTGGACTGTGCGCCAACATGGAACAGAAATTCTGTCAGTGGCTTTAATCCTAGCTCTGGTAAAGACACAGCTGGACTTCTTCCATGGCTGGATCTAGGGAGAGGGAACCTTGGAAACTCAGGGGTTTAATTCCATATAAATAAATGCCACACATTCTCCTGTGAGAATCATAGGAAATTCCTTTTCTTGTGACATCGCAAGAAGCCCACTTTCACCTGCAACAGTTGGGAACATGGAAAGCTCCCCGCCGATAACAAAATATTTTTCAGTCACATACAGATAATGTAAGGAGAACATTTTGCACACAAATTTAGAATTTAGCTCTATTATTTTATAACAGATCATATTATTATGTACACAATCTCCATCACTGAATTAAAAACATTGCAGACTTTATCAACATGATTAGGAAAAGAAGCCAATAAATAAGCCCAGTAACAGTCAGCAAACAAATCAATTGTTAGACAAATCACAGTATAACACAATATCTTAACTATATCAGTCACTGAGAGCAGGATACTTATTTATTCATCTCACCAATCTGAAAGTGATTTCTTACATATAAAAATACAGGAAATAACAATACCTGTCATAAATCACCAATTTAACATGCACAAAATGAAATAAAGAATGTACAAGTCTTTTCTGAGAGCAGGGAATTTTCATAAGAAATTATCTAAAATTTCTTATATCCAATGTGCTTATAATAGTATTTAGGTTTTAGTACTATCTGTTTGAAGCAAAAACAGATTTTTGTTTCAGTCTTTTACTATGTCTGTGTTTGCTCATGGACTGTCTCGTTTGAGACAAAAAAACATGCCTGTCTTCACAGCAGTTGGAGTTTTCTGTGTGTGGGTCTCCCATTATCTGTGACATAGTAGGTAACAAAATCTTAAATGCAGATATTTCTTTATAGCACATAGAGTGTGCAAAGAAACACCTCTGTATTTTGATTCATAGTTGTAAGAAATAAGGCGATCCCCAAATTCAGGGGCCCTGGTAGAACACAAAGCATACTCAGGAGCCAGGCAGCAAGGAAAATACCTTCACTCCTGCAGGAGGGTGCGCAGCACATGGTCTGGGAGCACATGCACACTGAGCAGGAGGTGTGCTCAGCTTTTTAATCCTGACACACGTGACCTGTCCCTCACTCTTGATTGGAGCTCAAGCTCACAGTCTTTCGTGATTGGTTAATTCAAAGGGAGAGGGTTGGCCTTTGCTGTTTCAAGATGGGGCCCCCAGGGAGCTGCAAGTCATGCGGCCAACATGGCGGCTGCCTGAACTGTTCTTTGACAGAAAAGATGACTTGTTTATTCTCACATAGTGACCTTGCATGTTTAAAATAAGTGGGATTTTTATGTACCCACACAAAGCCAGGGAGATAGTCAAAGAACATTTAGAGAGTAATGGACTTTTAGAGTTGGATAGAAATTTATAGTGAAAACTCAAATATAGCAGATGAAGAAACATACTTACAAAGGTTCAATAGCAGCTATAATTTAACATCATACATTTAACTGATCTTAGATTTAGGACTAAAACCCAGATTTTTATTTATTTTTCCTAGTTCAACTGTACAACTTTCCTTCAGATTCAAATAAAATTTGATAGGAAAAAAAACCTGCTCCAATTTCATTTGAAATTTACACAACTAAGTAAATACTTGCTTCTAGACTCTTGCTTCATAATATTATCACAAGATATTTTTGAAAAATAAAGATTTTTATCTGTGAAAAGTGTGCCAGAATCATTTTTTAAAAGGAAATTAAGAGATAATGTTTATATACAACAACTAAAGCTCTAGACCAATGGTTCTCAACCTTCTGGCCCTTTAAAAACAGTTCCTCATGTTGTGACTCAACCATAAAATTATTTTCGTTGCTACTTCATAACTGTAATGTTGCTACTGTTATGAATTATAATGTAAATATCTGATATGCAGGGTGGTCTTAGGCGACCCCTGTGAAAGGGTCGTTCGACCGCCAAAGGGGTTGCGACCCACAGGTTGAGAACCGCTGCTCTAGACTATATTGAAAGAAATCAAGACAGGGGATGGTCTTATGTCTGCTTAGGCAGAAAAACAAATAAATAAATACATGGTGATGCATTTATAAAAAAGAACATTTTAATGGATTCCCAGATATCTATTATGTTCTACTTGATTGGTCTGAAATAACCATAATTATCTAGTGATTATCATATAAGTAAAACATCAACCAATAAGAGACAAGTCCAACTGGGGCTTCAGAGAATGAAGAATTTTATTTCTTAAAAGAAAGACTTTTTTCTAGGTTTTTGTAAAGTAGCATGTTTTTGTTTTTTATTTCATTATTTATAAGTCTGTTCATAAAAAATGAAGGCTGTAAAGCCTTCAGGAGAGGTAATTCAATAACTCAACAATTTCAACAATGTAATAAAACCGCAACTCCTTTCAGTCTCAGCGTGGCAGACCACAGCGTGCACTGACCACATCCTCAGGCTGGCTTCTTATTCTACACTAGAGGCCAGTGCACAAAATCCATGCAAGAGTAGGCCTTCCTTCCCCAGGCTGCCGGCACCGGCTTTCCTCTGGCACCCGGGGCCCGGGCCTCCCTCACAGCCCTGGCTTCATCCAGAAGGTAGTCTGGAAGGACGTCCGGAAGGTTGTCCAGTCTAATTATCATATTACACTTTTATTATTATAGATAAATTACTTCCATAGGCACTTGGGGCTATATGATAACTCTTATTCAGCAGATGAGAGATTGAGTTCTTAAGGATTTCTTTTTAAAAAGGAAGAAACCCATTTCTATACATTTTTGTCATCTAAAAGAAGTAAAATAAAACATTCTTTAATATGAATTTAAACTATAGTTTATGTATTTATAAAAAATGCATGCAAAGAATATATGTCATTGTGCATATTGAATTAAAAACTTAGGTCAACTATTGGCTACCATAATATACTCTATCAGTCAAGCCAGATGATATAGATGAACTTCTGAACTTCATTTTCCTCCTGTGTTAAAATTTTGAACTAAATTTTATCATATAAAATTTTTTCTTATTTTTTTTTCATTTTGCAATGAAATATATGGGATAGAGGATAATAACAGAAGAAAGAAAAAGAAGAGCTTCAGGATATTCAGGTTTCTTCCCAGGATATCCAACTACCTGAGAGACCCTTTTGAAACCAGAGGCTGCCTCATTTGCATATATTGTTAATGGTCTAACAAAGGTACAAATGTCTCCACAGGCTTACCACCCTATGTTGACAATGCTTTTCTCTATATCATCAGAGTTCAACAACAGAAGCTGCTATATTCCAGATTGAGTACAAAATCTATTCCTGAGCCATACTTCTCCCAAATGATCAGGGGTGAAACAGTCACTTTATCTTTAATTGTAGTACTGTATGTATATTCATATGACTACTGCAAATAAAGTATTTTAGCAGTGCCAAATACTTTCCGAGAGTGCCATTTAGACATACGGTACAATATGTTTACACCTATTGCAGACCATCTGCTGTCTAGGCTCAATTGCACATTTATTTTACTTTAATTCACAAAGAAAATGGAAACTAGAACTGGCCCATCCACCATAATTTGGCTGAGCTTTAAGCAGGTGCAAATTCAATAAGCAAACATATTTGGAATATAAAAACCTCACTTATTCTGTCCCCATGTGGGAATATTTTCTTTCCAAACCAATACAAATGTTTCAGTTCTTTATGCTTAGATCTGTTGCACTAAGTTTATAACGGGGTCAGGTGGGATGAGACTGATTTAGAAACCAAAGGACTGTCTATTCTTTTGTTAAAAGAATGATGTGTGTCATATTTGCAATGCAGTTTTAGTGATGACACAGGTTTCATATTTGTACAAAATGTAACAATTTTGAATACTTTTTCTTTTTAAATATTTTTATATTTAATGTTATATATGTTTTAAAAAGAACAAAATATAATGTAAGATTTCCATAGGCACAACCATTTTTCTTATTTTAAAAAATGTGCCCTGGCTGGTCTTGCTCAGTGGTTAGAGTGGTGGCCCAGAGACCAAAGGGTCATGGGTTCAGTTTCCCATTAAGGGCATGTACCTGGGTTGAGGGTTTGATCCCTGGCTCAAGTCCTGGTGCATGCAGGAGGGAACCAGCTGATGTATCTCTCTCACATCTATGTTTCTCTCTCTCTCTTAGTTTCTCTCTCCCTCTTCCTCCTTTCCTTCCACTCTCTCAAAAAAATAAATAAATAAATGGAAGAAATATCCTCAGATGAGGATTAATAAAACAAACAAAAAAATGTGAATATTTTTCAGAAACCAAAGCACAGATATGCAGCTACAAAAGAAAAAATAATGAAGAGAGAGAAAGAGAGAGACAGAAAGTGAGCTACTATCTTCATATACTAATTTAAAACTATATGCATACTCCCAATCTCTTTTTTCTTAACTCTGATACAAAAGTACTTTTTGATGATAATTCTCTCCAAACTGCTCAGATCTACTTCTAATTAACCCTAAGTAACTTCTAGATAAGTAATGTTGTAATGTTTTGGGGTACATTTTAACATATGTAACTGTTTTTTAAAAATTATCTTGTCCTAGCTGGTTTGGCTCAGTGGATAGAGCATCAGCCTGCGGACTGAAGGGTAACAGGTTTGATTCAGGTCAAAGGCACATGCCCCGGTTGCAGGCTCAATCCCCAGTAGGGGGCATGCAGGAGGCAGCCGATCAATGATTCTCATTATTGAAGTCTCTCTCTCTCTCTCTCTCTCTCTCTCTCTCTCTCTCTCTCTCTCTCCCTCTCTCTCTCCCCCCTTTCCTCTCTGAAATCAATAAAAATATATTTAAAAAATTATCTTTATTTTTTAAAGTATTATAGATGTAACTTTTTAAATTCAATCATCATAAATCCAAGTCCATTTTTGCCAGAAAATGTTTCAGCATTGAAATTTGATTCTCTTCAACCCAAAATATTTGCTATTGTCTGGGCTAATTAGGTAGGAATTGTATATTAATTTTTCAGTTCTTAAGTCAACAAGAGAAATTTACTCCTTTCAAGAGTTTCTATATCATACACTCAATACAAGTAAACTTTTTTTTCTATGAAAGGCACTTGATATATAAAAGATATATATCAAGGATCACTTGATATATAAATTAATTTTTTTATGATGAGGGAAACTGGATGACAGCTTCTTAAAAAATAAAAATAGACATTATATTATCTAGCAACTCCACTTCTGGGCATATACTCCCAAAGGACTTAAAGCAAGGTCTTGAAGAGATATTTGTATACCCATATTCATAGTAGCATTATCAACAATAGCTAAAACATGGAAGCAAACTAGGCGTCCATTGATGGATGAATGGATAATGAAATGTAATATAAGCATACAATGAAATATTATTCAGGCTTGAAAAGGAAGGGAATTCAGACATATGCCACATCATGAATAAATCTTGAGGAGATGATAAGTGAAATAAGCTAGTTACAAAGGCACAAATACTGTAGGATGCCACTTATATTTTCATATACTTAGTCTTCTAAGTATATGAGTACCTTGACTACTTATATACTTAGAGTTGTCAAAATCATAAAAACAGAGAGTAGAAAGGTGGTTTCTAGTGAATTGGAAAAAGAGAAAATGGTGAGTTGTTTTTGTTTTTTTAATTTAAATTCTTTATTGTTTAAAGTATTACATATGTCTCCTTTTCTCCCCATTGATCTCTTCCCAGCCATTCCCACCCCCCAGCATATGCCCTCACCTCCCTAATGTCTGTGTCCATGGGTTATGCATAGAAGTCCTTTGGTTGATCTCTTACCACCCCTTCCATCCTCTGCCTTCCATCTGAAGTATGATGGTCTGTTCGATGCTTTTATGTCTCTGGATCTATTTCTGTTCATCAGTTTATGTTGTTCATTATATTCTACAAATGAGTGAGATCATGTGATATTTGTCTTTCTCTGACTAGCTTATTTCACTTTACAGCAGTGTAATATTCCATTGTGTAGATGTACCACCGTTTTTTAATCCACTCATCTGCTGATGGGCACTTAGGCTGTTTCCAAATCTTAGCTATTGGAAATTGTGCTGCTATGAACATAGGGGTGCATATATTCTTTCTGATTGGTGTTTCTGATTTATTTGGATATATTCCTAGAAGTGGAATTACTGGGTCAAATGCGAGTTCATTTTTAATTTTTTGAGGAATCACCATACTGTTTTCCACAGTGGCTGCACCACTCTGCATTCCCACCAGCAGTGCACAAGGGTTCATTTTACTCCACATACTCACCAGCACTTGTCCTTTGTTGATTTGGTGATAGCCATTCTGACAGGTGTGAGATGGTACCTCATTGTTGTTTTGATTTGCATCTCTCCTTTGATTAGTGACTTTGAGCATGTTTTCACATGTCTCTGGGCTTTGTGTATGTCCTCTTTCAAAAAGTGTCTATTTAGATCCTTTGCCCATTTTTTGATTGGATTGTTTATCTTCCTTTTGTTAAGTTATATGAGTTCTCTGTAAATTTTGGAGATTAAACCTTTATTGGAAATATCATTGGCAAATATGATCTCCCATGCAGTGGGCTTTCTTGTTTTGTTGATGGTTTCTTTTGCTGTGCAGAAGCTTTTTATTTTGATGTAGTCCCATTTGTTCATTTTCTTCTTAGTTTCCATTGTCCTAGGAGCTGTATCGGTAAAGATATTGCTTAATGGGTATAGAGTTTAAGTTTTGCAAGAGGAAAAGATTCTGGAGCTAAATGGTGATAACGGTCACATAAAAATATGAATGCACTCACTACCACTGAATTGTACACTTATAAATGGTTAAAATGATAAATTTTATGTTATGTGTACATTACCACAAAATAAGTACTACGATAAATCTTTGAAAAAACACCGTCATTCCAATAAGAAAGTAGGCAAAAAAACTGAATAGGGATTTCTATAATAAAAAAACAAACACAAATTTCCAATAAATAATCAGAAGGTACTCAAGTCATAATAGTAATCAGACAAATGCAAGCCTAAACCATAGAATTGCTTTCATACACATTAATTTGGTGACGATTTTAAAAGACTGACAAGTCTAAGCATGATAGGAAGTGGAAATATTTTAACATATACGCAGTATTGGTGGAATGTACATTGAAAAACAGTTTGGCTTTATATGGGAAAGGTGAAATTATGCATTCTCTAAGAGCAAGCTATTCCACTTCTCAAAACAAAACAAAACAAACAAAAAAACAACCTCCCAGAAACACGAGTACCAGGATACATGTACAAGAATGATTATAGCAGGCCCTAGCCAGTTTGGCTCAGTGGATAGAGTCTTGGCCTGCTGACAAAAGGGTCCCAGGTTCTATTCCAGTCAAGGGCACATCCCCAATGGGGGGGCATGCAGGAGGCAGCCAATCAATGATTCTCTCATCATTGACATTTCTGTCTCTCTCTCCCTCTCCCTTCCTCTCTGAAATAAATAAAAATATACTTTAAAAAAAGAATGATTATAGCAGGATTCTCAAAAGTAGAAGAAAAATTAGTCAATAGAATAACTAAATAAATTGTGATTAATTGATAAATGTCAAGATCATTAAAAACAAAAAATCAAGACTCTAATTTAATGAAAATAAACTATAGTTGTATAAACCATCTAGAAGAAAAAAACAGATGAAAGATCAAAGAAAAAAGGTTGCCTATATGATGAATTCCATATATATATATATAAAATGTTTAAAAACAAACAATGCTAACCTATGCTGTTTTAAGAATTTATACACCATTAGAAAAAACACAAGTAAGAAAATGAAGAAAATGAATATCTCAAAAGTCAATACAGTGGTGACTTCTAGAAAACAGCTTAGTTTGTGACTAAAAAAAAAATGTGATGAGAGGAGAAAGCTATGATTTGCTGGTGATATTTATTATTTCTTTTTTTAAAAATATATTTTATTGATCTTCCACAGAGAGGAAGGGAGAGAGACAGAGAGCCAGAAACATCGATCAGCTGCCTCCTGCACATCCCCCACCGGGGACGTGCCCGCAACCCAGGCACATGCCCCCGACCGGAACCGAACCTGGTACCCCTCAGTCCGCAGGCCGACGCTCCATCCACCGAGCCAAACCGGCCTCTACTATTTATTATTTCTTGACTAAGGTAAATTTACACATGAATATTCATTATATATATTTCATTTTTTTGTTATGTGTGAAACATTTTTTAAAAGTGCGATCCAAGTTAATATTTTTATTATCATTACTATTTTCTTCAAATACAGATGTTTCTTGAATATGTAAATATATTATTATTTTTAATGTCTTTAGCATATGTTTTAGCTGCAATTTTAAAAAGGATGTTATGGCATAAAATTTACATAGGACCTTTGCAGAGAACTGAGACCCAGAATTTTCAGTGGAAGTTGTGTGTGTAAAACGACACCCAAAGGCAAAAAGAAGCAGTGTGACCTAAATTCCCAAGTAGTAATGAAAATAGTGACTTTGTCACTAATATTTTAGGAACCGAGAAACATACAGATGGTGAATACATATGTGTAAAAATGATACTGTTAAAATGCGTGCATGTAAAATTAAAACATATTTAAATTAAGAAAGAAACCTTTAAACCAAATGAAAATTTTGTTTTATTTTTAAGGAGTAGTTTGAGCAAATACTTATAGAGTTATTTTTTCTGAATATGATTAATTTGTTATTTATAATTCCAGATATAGGATATAATGAGATACCCTTAAAGATGAGCACATGAAGTTTTCTGTTTAGAGACCAAAGTATTTTCCTATATTGCTGCAAAATCTTATTACAATGAGAATAATAAGTCTGTGGGGGAAAAGGCATTAAGTGTAAAATCATATCACAAAAGGCACATTTTTGGGGTGATAAAACTCTGGACCCTTTCACCATTTTAGAAATTAATTAAACTAATTTAGATGAATTATCCAATTACCAATTGTGACCTCAAAGCTAGTAGGTACAATTGTAAAATAAAGGACTGATTGTGGTGTAATTTACACATGATTAAGAAGCAGTGCTTTGATTTAAGGCTCAAATATTTCTTAAAACCGAGTACATTAATAAATAAATCAGATTATTTTCTAGTAAACTACATACTAATTTAAATTATATGTGATATCCAAGAAATAAGTTAGCGAGTGGGATCTGTTAAAGAGAAGGAAGGAGATGAAACTGCTCTAAGCTGCTGATACCAGCTGAATGAGCATTGCTTGAGGCCATTGAACTTGAATAAATGAAATAAATGACTAGAAGGTCCTGAACAATTTAAAGAAACTAAATATGGTGAATTTCTTGGAGAAAGAAATGGACAACAGAAATCATAGAAATAGGGATAGATTTTCCAACTTTACAACTGGGTGTGTAGCAAAGAATTTCACAGCACAAATGCACACACAGGGACACCTGGGTCCTTGCCACGTTCTAAACAACACCTATGTAACTCACTATGGTGTGAGGACAAGGCTGAATTTGCAGTTTACCACAGAATCCCAATAAATATTGTCTAAAAAATGAGGACGAGTTTGCTTTGATTTTATTGTTGTTCTCACGAAGAGGTAAGCCCCTTTGCAAAGGGAAGGGGCCATAAACTAACCCCTTCTGATATATATATTTTTTTCTGACTATGCTAACTACTAAATTTAAAGTGTAGAAAACTGTGGAGTCATTGAAACACTATCTTGTTCATATTTATGTACACAATTTTTCACTAAACTTTTAAAATATATTTGCAATCCATCATTCACTGTTTTCAAAATCTATATATGAAACCCTAATATGCAAATAGACCGAACGGCGGAACAACCGAAAAACTGATCAACCAGTTCCTATGATGTGCGATGACCACCAGGGGGCACACAAGGAAAATGGTGTGTGTCGGCAGCAGGCGGCAGAGCATGGAACATGGTGGGCATCAGCCAAGGCGGGATGGTGGAGCAGGTGAGCGGGGGTGCCAGACCAAGGCAGGGCACCGGTGGCTGTCATAGGGGCGAGCCTCTGGTGGTTACTGAAAATTCTTTGCTCCTGTGTGCCACGGTCCCACTGGGCGCTTGCACCCGCTGCCAGTGCCTGGCGCCGGCCCCAATCGCTTGGCACCGTCAGTGGGTGCGAGCAGTGGTTGCCAGCCCCAATTGACCCTCAGGGATTCTCCACCTCCCACTGCTCCTGAGGGGTGATCAGGGCGGGCAGCTGCTGCTCACACCCACTGCAGGAGCCTGGCACCAGTCCCAATTGCTCAGCACCATCAGTGGGTGTGTGTGGTGGTTGCTGGCCTAAGGGCTTCTCCACCTCCCCCTGGTCCTGAGGGGTGATCGGGTAGCAGCTGCCACTTTCACCCGCTGATGGCGCTAACTCCAATCACTCAAAGCCATCAGCGGGTGTGAGCGGGGCAGCGCCGTCAGCACGTGGGAGTAGCGGTGGGGGGGATGGGGCTGCTGGAAGACAGGGGATGGGGCGGGGCCACAGAGGATGGGCCGAGACCCACCCCTGTGCCCACCACAGCCTAATGGCTAATGGTTCTTTTCATGGTGCACGAATTTGTGCACTGGGCCCCTAGGTATTTTTATAACAGAAGTTAGTTAAGCTGTATCTTTTTTAAAAAGTTTAGTGTTTTCAATTGCTTATAAGAAAAAAATTCATAATCCTTAACATTACTCTACTGTTCCTATCACTTTTAGACCTAAACATGTTTACAGTAAGAATTTCATCCATCATTACAATACATTCTCCCTTTGTTTTGATCTGTACATTATTAATATAATTCTGCAACCCTACACCAAACAAACTGAAGCCCCTGGCCTAAGTTAGCTGTAATAAACTCAAACCACACACACACAATCTACTCTCTTACAATTGCTTAAGTAGATGAATTTTTTTTCATTTCCTTGCTAAATTAAAGAAGCAGAATGTGCTTTTTAGATTTGCTATTTTTAAGCTAGCTACTTCAGAAAATTGATAATGGAACATATGCCTTGCTCTATGCATCACATTCTTATTTATTGTTCATTTTTCTATTTTGTTCTTGGTGACCAACCCAAATGACCATTACATATTGTGGAAGGATAAAAAAAAGTCAAGTCGTTACCTCAAGCTTATATAAAAATGTTGCTAAATTAGACCAACTTTGACAAATGTTAGGAAGCAAAGCAAGATGCTTAAATATATTATATGACAGATGGAAGAAGATCAGTCAACATTTAGCTTCGTTCCAAGAATGTTCACTAAGGAAATTCTCAGTATTTGTAGAAACTTATGTTACATTAATTATAATAAAAGATGGTGGAACAGCAAAATGATGGTTGCAGTTTAACAGTTATTGGTTGATCAATTTGAGTTTAGCAAAATTTTCATGAAAAACGGTAGTTGGAGGCAAGTTTTTAAAAGGTCATACATATTGAAACATTTTTAATCTATCAGGGACTCTCACAATCATTCCTCTTTACCAGCATTTGCCTCAGGGAAAACATCTTTATGCTGAATGTCAGAGTCCAGAATCCACCTCTAGGCAGGTTCCAAGTCTTGAAAACAAGAGAAGTCCATGTCATAGGAAATGTTTGAGCTCCAGTTTTTATTAGTTTGTTGTGTGATTTTTTTCTGTTGAATTCACTCTTCAGAGTGCTACATAAAAGCATTATAGCTCTGGACAGGATACACCATAGAATTGGGATGCTAAGCAATATAAGAAGTGAATCCTTAAAACACCTTGAAGTATTTCCTTTAGCAACACTGACTTTTCTTAATCATAGCCAGGAAAAAACAAACCAAACAAACCAACAAAAACACCCATGACATCTGAATTGCTAAATTTGGAAAGTGGCACAATGTCTGCGTTTCCACGATTTCTTATCTTTCTGTGCAGTTCTTTATCCTATTAGTCAGGTACTGTCAAATACCAAGGATTAGCTATTGAAAAAAAGTAAAATCCGAAATGGAGGGAAAATAACTTAAATTTCCCATCTTTGATAATTAAAAATTTATCATTTAAACTACAACACATGATTTAAAGATAGCTATTAAAAAAAGAGAGAGGAGAAAGAGACAAGAATCAGTAGCTACTTGGATTTAGAGTTTGGGTATGAAAATCTTAGGAGTCTGAAAGTTGGCTACTTGAGCTAAGATTTTTGAAAAAGCTATATTTTTTATGATGCTGTCTGCTTCCAGAGAATCCCAACTTTCAAGCACTGAGGACATCCAAGTCATTGGAATGTGATACATTTTGAGTTTGGAAATGTAGATCCAGGAATCTGGACTTTCAAATATAATATTTGTTTTGTGGGTACTGATATGATCTTTTCTAATGCGGTTCAACAGCATTCTTCTGTTGTTTTTGAAGTTTTTCTTTGGTAAAGCTGCCTATACCTATTGGTTATATCCTTTTACATATTACAATAAAACTTTAAAAGATGATATTCAGTCATTGAGCATATAACTGCTAGGTCACCAGATGAGACTTAAGAGAATGATAACTATATTTCTGGTCAGTGAATTTTTGATAACCAAGGAAGTTAAATATTGTATCTTTGATCATAGCAGTTAATCCTTCAGATAATTTTCCAAGGTTTATTTGTTCTTTTAGTTTTCACTACTGATATGGAATGATAAACATAGTGGAGTTTCTGGATGATAAGCAGTACCATGTACAAGTAAGTATTTGATTATAGACCTTGTAAAATAGACACTTCAGTTTCTAGACAAAAAGCTTGGTAACACATCAAGTTAAACATGCAAAGTCAATGAGGCTGATAGTTGTTGTCTGTTTGATTGTTTTTTTTTTCAATTTGTTTGTTTTCTATTTGTTAATGAAATTGCCATTTGGCAGAGAAAAACTTATGGCCATCTGAAAAATAGATGGACAATAATAAAAATATATTCATATCAGTTTGAAGAAGTAAATTGTATAAACCCCATTTGTAAATATCCAAATAGACTCAAAGCTTTGGTTCTCACTTATGCCTACCACAGCAGGTTTGCCTAAATTATGAATTTGGCAGATGAGACATGTCCCAGAAACATGCTAAGCAATTTTGAGTAAAATTATCCTACCTACAGTGATTTTAAGATTTCAGCTAATTTATCTTTGTTATGGTGATCAAACTGAATAGTTATTTTAAGAAATTATATTAATCCTATATTAATATAATTAATTCTATATTAATAAAGCTTAATATGCTAAGTGTCTTGTCGTCCAGTCTGCCATTCAACCAAAGCATAATATGCTAATGATATGCTAAGGCCACTCAACTGCTCGCTATGAGGTGCACTGATGACCAGGGGCAGACAGTAGACCAGTCGACCAGTCGCTATGATGTGCACTGACCACCAGGGGGCAGACGCTCCAATCAGTAGGTTAGCTTGATGCTGGGGTCCGGCTGATTGGGACTGAGAGAGATGGGCCAGACACGCCTTGGAACCCTCTCACAGTCCCTTCCCAGCTGGCCAACCTCCCATGTCTCTCCCCAGCCCCGATCGTGTATCAGTGGGGTCCCTAGGCCTGGCCTGCGCCCTCTTGCAATCCGGGACCCCTCAGGGGATGTCAGAAAGCCAGTTTCATCCCAATTCCGCAGGCCAGGCCAAGGGACCCCACTGGTGCACAAATTCATGCACTGGGCCTCTAGCTATGTTAATAAATTACTATAATAATGATAATTCTGCAAGTGAGAACATATTGAACAGTGTTGATATGGACAAGCCTCTACAGCAATTTAATTTACATTAAAAACTTAACTGTGCCACCCCACCCAGTTTGGCTCAGGGATTGGATAGTCAGCCCAGGGACTGAAAGGTCCCGTGTTCCATTCTGGTCAAGGGCAAGGGCACTTACCTTAGTTGCACACTCGATCCCTGGCCCTGACCAGGGCATGTATCAAGAGGCAACCAATCAATGTGTTTCTCCCCCATCAATATTTCTCTCTTTCTTTTTCCCTCCCTCCTTTCCCTCTCTCTAAAAATCAATGGAAAAAAATATCCTCCAGTGAGGATTAATAAAAACAGCAACAAATAAACAAGAAAAACCTAGCTGTGATTATCATTGATATTACCAGATGGTCAAGTATCTTGAAATACAGAACAAAAATAATTGTGTAGGTGGTTATTATGCAAACTTTTCTGCTTGTACACAAATATATTTTAATCTGAGAACTTCAACATATCTTCTAGGGGGACAAATTCAACCCCTGATAGTCCATCTTTTGCCCTTCCCAAATTTCATGTCTTCTGTATACAAAATATATTCACCCATTCTCACATCTCCCAAAGTTTGAACATATTCCAGGATCAACTTTAAGTCTCAAATCTGATCTAAATAAAATCAATTCAAAGTCATCTAAATCAGTTATGGGTGAGACTATGGGTATGGTCCATCTAGGGAGAAAATTTATTGTCGTGTATGGACTTGTGAAATTAGAAAATAAATAATATGCAGTTGTTGTTTTTTTGTTGTTGTTGTTAATCATCACTAGAGACTATTTTTTCCATTGATGTTTGGAGAGAGTGGAAGGGATGGAGGAAAAGAGGGAGGAAGGGAGAGAGAGAAACATCGATGTGAGAGAGACACATTGATTGGTTGCCTCCTGCACACACCCAGACCTGGCCAGGAATCAAACCTGCAACCCACGTATGTGCCCTTGACCAGTCTTTGAGCCCTCAACCTTTTGGTGTGCAAGCCAATGTGCTAAACATATTACAGCAGGGCAATACTATGTTTTTAAAATACAATGCTGGGGAACTTAGAGGATAGACATTCCCATTTCAAGAGGTAGGAGTAAAGGGATCTCAGATCTTAAGCAAGTCTGTCTGAAAAGCAGCAAGGCACATTTCATTAGATTTCAAGGTTGAGAATAATTCTCTGGCTCACTGCTCTGCCTGCTGGACCCTCTCAGCCCACTCTAGTGTCAGTCCTACCACTGCACTAGGAGTTAGTATCAACACAGGCTTCTTCATCCACAGTTCTGACCTCAGAGTTATTTTTCATTCACTTTATCCTGTCTCTGTGCCTGGCAAGCCAAGCTGGCAGTGTTTCTGCTGGCATAATTCTCAAAAAGCTTTCGTCTCCTGAGCATGAGCGTCCAAACCATTAAATGGGTAGGTCCTCCACATTTCACTCCTGGGTAATCACATGTCTGTTGTTGGAGCCTCTGAGACTCAAAAGTGACATATGCAGCCTCATTAGCAAATGATTGTTCAGCCACATTCTTTGCCCTGTTATCTGAGAATGCATTTGGATAGGACAGTAATTTTCTAAATCATCAAGTGCTGCTTCTTTTTTGCCTAACAGTTTTCCCCTCAATTTTTCTCCTTCCTCTTACATTTTACTAAAAGCACCAAGGAGAAGCTAGGACACACTTTCCATATTTTGCTATGAAATATCCTCAGGTAAATATCCTAGTTTATCACTTACAACTTTTCCACAAAATAATACAATATAATGGCCAAATTCGCTACCAGTTCTATCTGAGACACCACCAGAAGTACCCTTAATGTGCATATTTCTAGTAGCATTCTGTTTATGACAATATTTGTATTCTCTAAGAAATAGAAGCTTTCTATGCAGCTCTCCTTACTTCTTTCTGATTGTTCATCAGAATTTTCTTTGATGGCCATATTTCTATCAATAATCTCTTCCAGGCAATCTAGCCTTTTTTATCAAGAGTTTCAAACTCTTCTAGCCTCTACTCATTACCCAATTCTAAATCCACTATTTGTTATAGCAGTGGATCAACCCTTTGCAGAAATCTATATTAGTGGCCTAGGGCTGTCATAACAAAGTACCGCAAACATGGTGGCTTAAAACAACAGAAATCTGTTGTCTCACAGCTCAGAAGGGTAGACCACTGAAGTTAAAGTGTAGATAAGGCCATGCTCCCTTCAAAGTTAATTTATGTATTATTTCAGGAGGAGAATATGGTAACAAGTTTACATATTTTATGAGATGGGAAGGATAAAGTACATTAACTATTAAATAATTAAACAAAGCATAGGTAAGGATAGAGATGGTTTACAAATGGGCTGGCAAAGTTCTGTCTTTAACTGTGAAGATGCCTGGATGTCCAGTTTTTAACTATTAGCAAAGATAAGAGTAGTGGGATCTACGATGTGCTATTTAAGGTCCAGATACCCACTGGTGACCAATTTCATGACTGATGGTTTGCTACTGGCCGAACTAGTTTATAAGCCTAGCTGTGTTAGATGGCCAAGGCACTTAGACTTTCCTGAGAGCTTGTACTACTCTTAGTTGTAGTCCTCTGCTGGGGTCCAGCCCCAGCGGGTCCAGGGGTTCCCAAAGGTGTGGACGGAGTCGGCGAGGAAGGAATGACACGGAGGCAGTGTTCAGGTGATCATCATAGCCAGGTTCTTCTCTTTATTGTCATCTAACATCTTTATATATACTATTTGGTCCCAATCCTATCCATTCTATACAAAAGGCCAGGGGGGATCCCATCTCCATTCAAAGGTTACTCTATTGTTCCACCAAGCTACAAGGAAGTAACTGAAGGAGGTCACTCCAAGCAAAGATCAAAGCGACCTCAGTTAAAGGGTTTACTGATAAAAATCCTCACCTGGGGAAACAACCTTTCTTTTTGAGCCAGGTTCCTCCCCTTCTTGTCCTCTTACATCTGCATTTATCCTATTTGATCTTAATCCCATCCATTCCATTCCAAAGGCTAGGGCATTTCTCATCTCCATTTCAAGGTCCCTAGAAACATCCCTGTAGGGACTGCCTCAAGCAGCCAGGGTGGATCGGCTTCCAGCAGTCCTCCAATGATGCCTGCACTCTATTCTATTCCTCTTGTTGCAACAGTCACTTTGCCTCTAAATAAGTTTGTGTGAGCATCCAGCTAATAGTAGTTTTTGGATTGACAATGGTATTGATTTCTTAATTAAATTGATTAGGGTAACATTGATTAATAACATTATATAAATTTCAGGTGTACAGTTTTATTGCACATCACCTGTATAATATTTTATGGACTCGAGTCTTTTCAAACATCTAAACTAAAGAAATCTTACATAGGCAAATAATAAACTGATTAAGAGAGAGAAGATAAAAACAATATCAAAACCCCAAATATCTCAAACACTTAAAAAGAAGGTTATATAGAAAGAGTAAAACAGAGTTAGAGAAAGGGCAAAACAGAAAATGCAAATAGTAAGATGCTAAAAATTCTTCCAAATATTTGAGTAAGCACTGTAAATGTAAAAATGTGGAAACACAACTAAGTAGACTTTGGATTCTTGTTTTGCATTTTTCTTTTTTAAAACATTACTCAAAAACATTTTCAAATGCTCACATTTTATCTGCAACAGGTATTTTAAAATATTGTATTTCTGATATATAAGAAAATGTATTTACAATACTTTTAATAGTTAGTATTGGGATGTTGGCCTAAAACGGGTAATTCGACAACCTATTTTCTCAACCCACAGCTTCATGAGCTGAAAAAGATGAATTTGACATTTCAGTGAGTATTCTGAGTCATGGAGAAAGGAAACTAGTCCAAATAAACTGGGCCAACTGTAACTAAGAAAGGGAAATATGACAAAGACCATCTTTCTCTCAGTGTTGTAAGATGTTAACCATTTGACTCATCATTGTTAGGTCGGAGAGAGCCCAGGATCAGATACATACAGATATGGGAGACAATGGACTTCCTCTGGAATTTCTCACAGATCTGGGATTTCTCACAGGTCAACGTGCCAGACACAGATACCTGCTTCTTCTCCCTGAATCCACATACTCCCCTGCAGCTGAAGCCTCCTCAACTGAATACCTCAGCTCATGTCCCTGCCCCTCACCCAACCGCAGTATAAAAAAAGCGCCCCCCTCCATGTTGGGGTGAATCCACGTGCCCTGTCTTTGGGGGTACGTGGGTCTCCCGGGGATGCAGAATAAACTTTCCTTTCCTTTCTTTTCTGATTCACTGGACTCTATTTCTTGCCCCGCCTCCTGAGCCACCTAACCTAACAATCATGTCTTATACCACAGGCATATTTGAATAACTCTATGTCTCAGTTAAAATGTGGCATCATTTTGAAACCAGTCATTATGCTTTTAAGTAAAAAAATACTAGAATATGTTAAAGGTAAACCTAATGAGCTTTGTAAAGCTCAAAGTCATTTAAAAAATTATAGGGTCTCTTACAGTGTACATTTTTTTTTATTTCATTAGTTGAATAAGTGCAATGCTGGCTGAGAGATTTAAAAAAAGCCTTCCACAGATGAAATTGATGAATGCTTGCCAGACAAAAGTTGCTAAAATAATCATGTTATGTATTTTTCACTGATGGAGTAAATTTTAAAATTAATGATTTGGCTAAAAATATGAAGACTCAGTTAGCATTTTATCTTAAGGTTTGTATTTTTTACTTATAAATGGAATAATATACAGATGCATCTGGCTATATTTGCTGTTTGCTTGAACTGGTCCAGAATAAGTACAAACTAAACATCATAAAATGTTATGAAGTATGCAAAGTGCTGAATACTCTTTAATGTCTTCACTTTTTATCCTTGAATAATTGTATCGATGTTTGCACTGTTGGTGCAATAACAACAGTAAGTAAAACCCCAGTGTCTCATCATATATGAAGGTAGAAACACCAAACTATATGACTAGTCACTTTTCTTCACCACTACACACTTACAAGTAAAAAAAAAAATTTCAGTTTCAGGCAAGTATTAGAAATGTAGAAATTTGTATTCATTTCCATGAGCTTTATATTTCCCAGTAGTTTTAAGTTTTCTGATGAGATCATAAAGATATTACCAATTGTAAATTATTATTTTATCATTTTAACATAAATAATAAAATGTGTCAATATCAGAAAGATCTGTATAATTCATTGAACAAATATTTTCCAAATGATCAATACATGATGATGCCAAATAATACATGGGTAATATATACATAAAGATAGATTAATGGATTTTATAATACTAAGGCATAAAAGCTTTGTTGATATGGCTTCAGATTCTACATTACAACTAATCTTTAAAAAACTACTACTTGTCAAGTGGAATATAGGATCAAAAGTAGCCACAATTATCTCAAAAACATTTCTGTATGACGCTAGCTTTTCCTTGCATTCTTCAAACAGAAAAAAGTCTTGCAACAGATTGAATGCAGAAACAAAAATAAGAATCCAGCTCTATTCTGTTAATGTGTGAAACAATGGTACTCTTCTCTAATTGTTTTGGATAATATTGTTATTTTTAATAAAATGCATTAATTAACATAATATGTATATAATCATTAGTATAAAATAAATTGATAAGCAAATGTTTTGAATTATCTTAATTTAAATTTCTAATAGAGTAAATATTGATAAATATAGACCATAAAAACAAAATCTTTTGAAGATTCTTAATAATTTAAAAAATTTTAAAAGATGTTCTGAGATCAAAATGTTTGACATGTTATGCTTCTTCCCCAGGGTTGATATACACGAATGTTCAAAAGAGTAACTTTTAGCCCTAACTGGCTTGGATCAGTGGATAGAACATCAGCCTACAGACTGAAGGGTCCCAGGTTCGATTCTGGTCAAAGGCACATGCCTGGGTTGCTGGCTCGATCCCCAGTGCAGGGCAAGCAGGAGGCAGCCAATCAGTGATTCTCTCTCATCATTGATGTTTCTATCTCTCTCTCCCTCTCCCTTCCTCTATGAAATCAATAAAATATATTTTTAAAAAGAGTACTTTTTACTATTCTAATAGCCTATAAACCACTAAATGCATTTTAAATAATGGATGGACAAAAAAATTGTGCTGTATTAATATATGATATTTATTTTACCATACGACAAAATTTTAATTTAAAAAATTGTGATAATCATAGTCACAATGCAAATCCTCTAACATGAGCTCATCATGAAAATTTTATCCCTTTATGGTTACTAGGAAGAGCTCTGTCCCCCCTCCCCCTTGAAATGCCCTACCTATTTCTCTGTTGTGTTAGTTGGTACTAGGTTATAAGAATGTCACCATAGTAATTTTAAAATGTTTTTTGATCCTCTCCTGAGGACATGTTTATTGATTTATTATTATTTTTTATAGAGAGAGAAAGGGAGAGGAAGAGAAAGAAAGAAATAGCAATGTAAAAGAGAAACATCAATCGGTTGCCTTCCATACCTGCTCTGACTAGAAATTGAACCTGCAACCATTTGATGTATGGGAAGATGCTGAGAGCAACTTAACTACCTGGCCAGAGCACTGCCACAATAAATTTGAGAAAAACATGAAACTAAAAAAATAGCTTATGGCTATATTACAAAAGATTGCATTGGACTAATGACACAATGATAAGCATTTATTATAATGAAAATTCTGGAAACAATTGAGAAAAAAATGATTCAATCCAGTTAAATTCTAAAATGTATACAAATGATAAGTAAACTTTCTAAAAAGCTTTATAATATGAACATTTCCTAGATTTCATTTAATGATATTACATTGATCAAAATGCAATATGATAACATGTACAATTTAGTCATACTAGTATATAAAAATGAGATCTCCTTCTTTAATTGTCAATCTTTTTGTTTGAAATTGATAAATTTCAATTAATAATTCAAAGTCAATCTCTATGTTCTGAGTTACTGTTGTCAAATTTGATGCTGTGCTGCACTTGCAAACCTAGGTATTAAAGACTCTGACACGGCCCCACTGAGATTTGGGCAAAGTGCCCTTTGCAACCACTTAATAGCTGAGAATGGCTTTTCTTCCTTTTTATAGCACTGGAGAAGTAAAAATAACTATAGCATTTTCAGGGACCTGGCAGAGTATATATATTTTTTCCAAGTTTCACTCAGTCATGTATATATGACTGTATAACTCTCTCTCTCTCTCTCTCTCTCTCTCTCTCTCTCTCTCACACACACACACACACACATATATGATTGAGTGCATATATATATATATATATATATATATATATATATATATATATATGATTGAGTGAAACATAAAAATGCCTTTCTCAATTGCTGCAATATCTTGCCATTCCATTATAGACTCTGTCAACTCAGACATTATTTAAGTTACAGATTAAAAGGATTTTGCTGTTTACAATCACATAAATTATTATAAAATGTAAAGGCAATTCCACATGCTGCATTTGGAAAGGTCCTCTAAATAAGTAATTGTATGCCAATTGAAATAAATAGTATCTCAATTCCAGAACAACTTCTTTATTTAATCATATACATTGTATTGCCAAATGCAATATATTTTTGTTGGAATTTGATTTCAAAATAAGAATGTAAATATTAACAAGTCACTGGGTTGAGTTGTAAAATGATTTATTGAAAAATGTCAGTGTTAAAAAGTGACATTTAGCCCTTGCTGGTGTGGCTAAGTTGGTTGGAGCATTATCCCATGTACCAAAGGGTCTCGGGTTTGATTCCCTGTCAGGGTATATACCCAGGTTCTATTTCCGGTAAATGAATGTACGGGAGGCATGGGAGGCACCTGATGGATGTTTCTCTCTCACATCGATGTTTCTCTCTCTCCCTCTCTCTCTCTCCCTTTCTCTCTCTTTTTTTCTCTCTCTCCCCCTCCCTCTTCCTCTCTCTTTAAAATAAGTAAAAAACAAAACCAAAACATATCCTCAAGAAAAAGAAAGTGAGATTTAAAATGCCCTTCATGATATCTAATCATGAAGTCAATCAGTTATCAGAAATCCAGAAACAGCAAAATGAAAGCCACCAAATCAATAAATTGTATTTCGTACGAGTTAATTGTGCATATAAGAAGAGTTTGTGAAAGGGGGCTAAGTTACAGGATGACTTCTCAAGTAAAAATGATGAATTTGTTAACCTTCAGAGGATTTTTGTTTTGTTTAAATTAAATTTATTGGGGTGACATTGGTTAATACAATTATCTAGGTTTCAAGTGAACAATTCCATGAGACATAGTCTGTACATTCCTTTGCATGCCCACCACCCAAAGTCAAGTTGTTAACCTTTAAATGGTTGATGATTATGATGGGGGTCTCCAGAGGGCCAGGGCCAGGTTAAAAGTGTGTTTCTCATGCCATTTTTGGGAAGATGACGTTTCTTTTATGATTGTCAGAGGCATTTACAAGACATAACTTAGGTTAAGTTTGGCCTATCTGCATGAAATAAACTACATTTAGTTTTGCTAATGGGGTTTAAATATTTTTGTTCACTCAGGGAATTCTCAAGTCTGGTCATCATTCTATAGTTCATTTTAACACAGCAAAGAAGATTGTCATGCCTAGAAATATTCATGTCCTGGGTAATAGCAGAAAAAGTCATTATCTATATTCTGATTCTGATATGTTGGCATGGAAGTTAAAGGCATATATTGCAAATAAAAAAATAAGTGTTTTGTGTGTGTTAATAATACCAGAAAACCATGTTTTATTATGTTGTCTATTTTTATGATTATTATATTGTGAGAAAGGTCTTACTCAAAGAAAATGGATGATCTTAATTGGGAACACAAATCAGGCAACAGCATTTGTGTAATTCCATTAAAAAATAAAAAAATAATTTTAGCCCTAGCTGGTTTGGCTCAGTGGATAGAGCATCAGCCTGCGGACCAAAGGGTCTCCAGTTTGATTCTGGTCAAGGGCACATGCCCTGGGTTGCAGTCTCTATCCCCAGTAGGAAGCATGCAGGAGGCAGCCAATCAATGATTCTCTCTCATTGTTGATGTTCTATCTCTCTCTCCCTCTCCCTTCCTCTCTGAAATCAATAAAAATATATTTAAAGAAAAAATAATAATTTAAAATATGACAAGGAATGAATACAAACAGTTTAAGCATGATAATATCTTGCACTTTTTTTTCATTTAAGATTTTGTAAAACAAACTTCCTGATGCTATTATCAGAGTTGCTGTTTAAAAATAACATGATATTGACAGGTTATGAATCATTACTTCCATTTTACAGTAAGAGAAATTGAAAGATTAAATATATAATTTTAATGGATTTCTTAAAGTGATAATATTTAAAAGATTTGGAGTCTCCAAGCAATTATGTAAGGATATGACTGAAGTAGTGGTATCTACACTAATAAAAGAGAAACATGGTAATTAGCGTACGACCGCTACCCTTCCCATTGGCTAATCAGCATATCCTTATGCAAATTAACTGTCAGCCAAGATGGCGGCCGGCAGCCAGGCAGCTGGAAGCGAACATGAGGCTTGCTTGCTCCAGTGACTGCAGACTCCAACGTTCCCTGCCGGACTTGCCGGCCTCTGAGCTGGCAGTTTGAAACATTGTAACAAATATAGAAGCTAAACAAAACCCCAGAAACCAGCTTTCAGCCAGCCAGGATCTCAGAGCTGGAGTTATACATTGTTTCAATTATAGAACCCAAACAAACCAGATACCTGTTTTCAACAGCGGAAGCCTCAGAGCTAGAGCCAGAGCTAAAGCTGGCCCAGAATAAAAAAAGAAAAAAGAAAAAAAGGAGCGGTTGGGAGCTTCAGTCAACAACCACCAGCCTGAAAGCAGCCCTCAGCCCCTCACCCAGACTGGCCAGGCACCCCAGTGGGGACCCCCACCCTGATCCAGGACACCCTTCAGGGCAAACCAGCCGGTCCCCAGGCCTCTATCCTATATAGTAAAAGGGTAATATGCCTCCCAGCACCGGGATCAGCGGAGCCGCGAGGCCTCCTGGCACCGGATCAGCGTGATAGGGGGCAGCGCCCAAACCCCCTGATTGCCCTGCTCTGTGTGTGACAGGGTGCGGCATCCCAACCCCCTGATTGGCCCTGCTCTGTGTGTGACAGAGTAGAGCCATAACCTCCCCATCGGCCCTGCCCTGAGTGTGACAGTCGTGGTGCCCCAACCCCCTGATCAGCCCTGCTCTGTGGGTGATAGAGGGTGGCGCCCCAACCCCCTGATCTGCCCTGCTCTGTGTGTGACAGGGGGTGGTGCCCTAACTCCCCTATCGGCCCTACTCTGTGCATGACAGGGGGGGAGCTCCCAACCCCCTGATGGGCCCTGCTCTGTGCATGACAGGGGGCAGCGCCCAACCCCCTGATCCGCCCTGCTCTGTGTGTGACAGGGGGGAGCTCCCCAACCCCTTGATGGGCCCTGCTCTGTGCATGACAGGGGGCAGCGCCCCAACCCCCTGATTGGCCCTGCTCTGTGCGTGAGAGGGTACGGAGCCCCAAACCCCCTGATGGGCCCTACTCTGTGCGTCACAGGGGGTGGCGCCACAACCTCCCCATCGACCCTGCCTTAAGTGTGACAGGGGGTGGTGCCCCAACCCCCCACTCAGCCCTACCCTGAGCGTGACTGAGGGTGGCATCGCAACCTCCCGATCCGCCCTGCCTTAAGTGTGACAGGGGGCGGTGCCCCAACTCCCCAATCAGCCCTGCTCTGAGCCTGACCAGGGGCTGCACCTAGGGATTGGGCCTGCCCTCTGCCACCCAGGAGCAGGCCTAAGCCAGCAGGTCATTATCTCCCGAGGGGTCCCAGACTGCGAGAGGGCACAGGCCGGGCTGAGGGATGCCCCCTTCCCCGCCAAGTGCACAAATTTTTGTGCACCGGGCCTCTAGTAAAGTATAAATGACATAGATACTATACATGACCCAGAGAAAGAATTCATCTTCAAAGTGAGAGACTCTAATTTTAAATTTCGTGCACCGGGCCTCTAGTAAAGTATATTTAATATTTCAGGCTACATGACCCAGAGAAAGAATTCATCTTCAAAGTGAGAGACTCTAATTTTAAATTTCAGTTATCTGCAATGTGTAAAAATATATTTAATATTTCAGGCTAACTCTTCTCATTAGTAAAAATCAAATACTAAAAAGTCCCCCATAGGTCTTCTGTGAGGATTTAATGAGAAAAACTATAAAATTTTATTCAAGTTCTTAGCACATGGTGTAAATGCTTAATCAATAGTTTTCCTTTGCCATTTTATTTATATTCACCACAACCACATTTATATTAATCATTCCCCCAGCCCTACCCAAATATGCTTGCTCAGTGCATGTGCTATTTGATCTCCTTTTAAACATTACATGAATAATTGAGGTTTTCAGAATGTTGTCTTTGTTTATAAATAGCTTTCTCTTCTGATTCTTTAAAGAAGGCTTTTAAGCTATTAAGTCAAACTTAAATCTGTTTTTTAAATAAATGAAATAAATGAACATATTGTCTAATATGTAAAGAATAAATACATATGTCTTCTTTCCTTCCTTCTAACCTAATGGATACTTAACAATGGAGATATATATTTTAAATACTGTAAGTGGGTTGCTTTTTTTCAACCCAAGGTTGAAAATGAGATTGTTTAAAGTTTTAGAGTGGCCCCAAATCTTTAAATTATTCTTAAAGGCTTCCACATGAAATGGGAATAGCACTTGCTTTGTTACTTTTTGAAGGAAAACATGATTAAAAGGATCAGTAAGGGTTCAGTTGATAATGATTTAAGTAACTTCTTCACAAGTAGTAATTCCATGTTGCTTTCACTTTACTTCTAACACCTACTAAATGTGTTAAAAGTCTGTCATCACTAGTTCAGAATTTATCTTAAATATGCATTTATGAATTTTATACTGTGTAAACACTCAATCTTTGAAAATCTAGGGCGAACATTTTTTTTTAAGGACAATAAGTAGCCATAGGCATTGTATAGCAAGGGCATAGGTTTCTAAGATCAAGGAGTGATTAAGGTCAATATCTCAATTACCCTTTGTCCTGTAAATAATTCTATGGATAAAGAAAAGTGTCTCATCAGGATAACATGATAGAAGATTGTACACTCAGTGCTCAGCATCTATTTTTCTTTGGACAAACAGAAGGCTTTGCTTTCTTTGCTCTCTGCCAATCTCCCTTTCACAAGGCGTAAATTACCTAAATGGGGAGGAGGTTGTTAAATGTTTGAACTTCAAGATTTTAAAGGCACTGGCAGCTGGCCATACTGAAGATCTAACATGGACTGGCCTTGTATTTATTTAAACATTCCTCCCTATTAAGATATTGGCAATCTAGAGAACTGGAATGTTCTATTATTTCCTGTCACAGTTTATTTCCTGGAAGAAATCAATATCTTTACAAAACTTCTGTTTCTAATTTCTTTTCATCCTGACTTTTACTAAAGTAATCATTGGAATGGTAAATTTTCCAATTGTAGTTACTATAGAAACAGTACTCTGAAGATGTAATCCCTGCACTGTGTTTTTAATTGCTGCAATGAGTTGAGAAGGCAAGATAAAAACAGGATACAATCAAAAGGAGCTAATTTCCAAACTATATAAAGAAATTATAAAACTTAGCACCAGGAAGACAAACAATCCAATTAAAAATGGGCAAAGGACCTGAATAGACATTTCTCCAAAGAGGACACATAGATGACCAATAGACATGAAAAAAATGCTCAAGGCCCCTAATCATCAGAGAGATCAAATTAAAACCACAATGAGATATGGCCTCACACATTTCAGAATGGCTATAGTAAATAAGTCAACAAAAAACAATTGTTGTCAAGGATGTGGAGGAAAGAGAACCCTGGTGCACTGTTGATGGGATTGCAGATTGGAGCAGCTATTGTGGAAAGCAGTGTGGAGTTGCCACAGAAAATTAAAAATGGGACTGTCCTTTGACCCAATGATTACACTTCTGGGAATATAGCTACAAAAACCTAAAACACCAATCAGAGGAATATATGCACCCCATGTTCATAGGAGCATTATTTACAACTAGAGGCCCGATGCATGAAATTTATGCAAGGGGCTTGGCCCTTACAGCCCTGGCTTCATCAGGAAGGTTGTCCAGAAGTCGTCTAATTAGCATATTATGCTCTTATTATTATAGCCAAAATCTGGAAGCAGCCCAGGAGCCCATCAGCTGTACATGGTTGCTTAAATGGATTAAAAAAAAAAAGCTGTGGTACATTTACACAATGGATTACTACTGAGTGGTAAAAATGAAAGAAATCTTACCTTTTGTGACAGCATGGATGAAGCTGAAGATTATTATGCTACATGAAATAAGCCAGCCAGAGAAAGACAAATACCATATGATGTCACTTATATGTGGAATCTAATGAATAAAATAAACTGATGAACAAAATAGAAACAGAGGCATGGATACATGGAACAGACTGGCAGCTGTTAGAGGGGAGACGGGGGGGAAGACTGGATGAAAGAAAGTGAAGGGATTCAAAGAATATATATGAATACCCATAGACACAGACAACAGTGTGGTGGTAGCCAGAGGGAAGTGGGACGTGGGCAAAGGAGGAGAAGATGGGGACATTTATAATAGAGTCAGACATAAAAATGAAGTTAAAAAAGGAAAAAAAAAACCTAAAATCAAATAATCAAAAACAGGAAGCAGGAACTGAGAAAACTGATGTCAGCGAGTACAATGAACTACAAAGATAGTGCCATCTTCAGCCTCACTTATACTGTGTCCATCTCTGGTCACACATTCCCCTAGAAAGGGAATCACTGCAGCAAATGTTAATCCATATTGGATTTGTGACTTTTATTTGAAAAACTTACAAACTTATCTTTGCCTCTATTTTCTTATTTCAAAAATAAAGGTAAAATAAGTTAAGTATGTAGAGTGTGTGAATAGCAAGTGAGAACATCATAAATACCATCATTGTCATGGCCAAGCATCTTTCAGATATGTTGCCCTTGACAAATACCTTCAGGTCTAAGGCAAAATATTTGTCAGATTTCTTCTTATAAGAATTCTGCAGTGATTATATCATGCCCCAAATCTGACTGCAGCTAAAGGTATCACAGTGCAGTTCTCTTTTTCCTTCTTTTATAAGTTACATACAAATTTAGAAATGTATATTTAAAGAGCTTAACTAGCACTAGTAACATTTTAAAATTTTATAATTTTTTGTATGAGAAAATACTACTTTGAGTGACTATTACTCAATTTCTAATTTTCCAAAAGCTTCTACACAATTTTAAATTGTGTGAGCCCAAAATGTCAGTCAAAGCACAAAAGATATTGGAAAAATAAAAAAGAAATATTTGTAGTACAAGATAAATAAAGGGGACAAATATTTTCTACCTGAAGTGACTGAGTCAAGTTTATAGCCTTTATCATTGTGCCTGAAGTACCTACTTGAAATTATTCAATCCTATATAATAAAGCCTAATATTCTAAGTGCCCTGTCTTCCCGTTGGCCGTTCAAACAATCAAAGCATAATATGCTAATGATATGCTAAGGCCACTCAACCGCTCATTATGATGTGCACTGACCACCAGGGAGCAGACGCTCAACTGGTCGGTTAGCTTGCTGCTGGGGTCCAGCTGATCGGGACTGAACGAGATGGGCCAGACATGCCCTGGAGCCTTCCAGTGGTTCCTCCCTGGCTGGCCAACCTCCCGCATCCCTCCCAGGTCCTGATAATGCACTGGCGGGGTCCCTCGACCTAGCCTGTGCCCTCTTACAATCTGGGACTCCTAGGAGATGTTGGAGAGCTGGCTTCAGCCCAATACCGCAGGCATAAAAGGCTAATATGCAAATTGACCAAACGGCAGAATAACTGGTTACTATGATATGCACTGACCACCAGGGGGCAGACACTCAACGCAGGAGCTGCCCCCTGGTGGTCAGTGCACTCCCACAGGGGGAGCACTGCTTAGGCAGAAGCCACAGCAGTGTTAAGGATATCTGACTCATGGCTTAGGCCCAGGGGGGAGTGGGCCTAAACCATCAGTCGGACATCCCCCAAGGGCTCCTGGACTGTGAGATGGTGCAGGCCGGGTTAAGGGACACCACCCCCACCTCCCACGAGTGCATGAATTTTGTGCACCGGGCCTATAGTATAATATATTTAGCTATATATCAACATTATATTAATTCCTTATTTAGAAACAGCTGCCTAGTGAAACAGAAAACACACTAAACACTAGTTTAAAGATTTCAGCTGATGCTTTGCAAATATCATAACATTAAATTCATTCCAAATGATTAGAAAATGTTGAAATCTTGAACATATCAGCCATCCTAGCTAAATTCATGTACACACATTCACTAACACACATTATATATGTATAATGTATTATATAATTATATATAATCAATGTAGCTATATATTTATATTTGATATTTTAATCATTTTTAGTTCAGCCTAATGCTATAAGTATTATGCAGGAGGCAGAGTGATGAGAGATGCTCTTTTGTTCTCCCTTTGTGGTTTTGATTCTGCTCTCCAGTGTTTTCATTGATTATCCTTCAGAAATTATATCTGCAGCAAACAAATTTAGATTTAGATTTAAGCTCTACTGTTATCTAACTTTCTTGAGATAGTGACTTAGAGGTCCTACTTGATAATTACACTTAAAGATCAATATAATAAATAGTGAGAAAGTGTCTGGTACATATTAAATACTCAGGGTTATATATTTCCTCTCCTCTTTCACAGCACAACTATTGTTTTTTTCCTTCTCACCACCTTCCTTTTCTAATGGAAAAGCTGTAATCTGATATGGTATATGTATGATTAAGAGACTTTGTCTAATTCCTTTATTGATTATAGTTCATTTAAATGTACATTATTATTAAATTACATATGTTTTTTCTTGTCTTATTACCATGTTTGTTATAAAGATCCATTTTTTGACAAAAAAAAAACTTTTTAAAATTATAAAAAAATTAGTACCAATCAGTTCAGTCTAGCACAGTGGTCGGCAAACTGCGGCTTGGCAAACCGCGGCTCACGAGCCACATGCGGCTCTTTGGCCCCTTGAGTGTGGCTCTTCCACAAAATACTGACTTCTGTGCATGGGCCACGAAGTTTCAATCGCATTGTACGTGTGCGCCCGCACGTGGTATTTTGTGGAAGAGCCACACTCAAGGGGCCAAAGAGACGCATGTGGTTTGCGAGCCACGGTTTGCCAACCACGGGTCTAGCAGATCACAAATCAAATTTTGAATAGTAATAATTTCTCAAAAATCTACACAAAACAAAGTATAATTTCTGAGAAATCCTTTTAATGAAAGCTCAGCTTTCTCAAAGCCAAAAAGTATCTATCTATCCAGTCATAAAATCTACCAGTTTTGCTAGAGTAACTTAGGACACCACCTATCGGATGCACTAAATCAGCAGCCAAGCCTTACAAAGAAATCAAAATCTTCACTAGCTCTAATCAGGAAACTAAGCATTTAATGAAATTTAAAGTTACAAGATCAGCATAAAAGTATAAATTACCCATTTGTTCGTAAGAAGCACAGGCTATGTCTCAAAAGTGTTATGCCTTATATCCCTTCCCCCCAATGTAGCCATCCCAAATCTTTGCTTTTATATTTTTTAATAAAATATTTTTGAAAATCCAAGTTATCCTCTTGTGAATTTTTGAAGTTAGCTCTGTATTAATGAAACTGTATGTCTAAAGAAGTTTGTTTGAATACCTTATTATTTGTATTCAGTTTTTTAATGTTTAAAGGTACAAGTTTCTGAATTTTATTATGATTTTTAAAAATAGTTCCTCAATGAACATTCTGGAAATCAACTTCACATATAAATACTTACTTATCAGCCAATTTATCAGTTTAACCCATTCTTATATGATTGTAAAGATTTAGGTTGTTATTTTGTAAATTTCAGAATATTTTCTATTTTTTATAGTAAATATCTAATTCCTCAACATCTAAAATATATCAAAACAACCAAATATTCATGTTGACTTTAACTGGAATGACCAATGTAAACATTATCTTAAGAATTAATATACCCTATAAAACACTGAAAAGAAGTGCTTTAAAATAGAAATAAATAAAATATGCTCATCAAGAAGGTAATTTAAAATAAACAAAGAATGAAATAACCTTTAATATATAATTGGTTCTAAAACAATATCAACTTAATGGTATATAGAGTAGTAGGTAAAGGACACTTTAACAGAATTATTTGTTAATATCTTGACCATATTAACTATTATATTAACATCATGTAACCTTTTGTACTGTCCTCATTTAGTAGTTTTTGCTATTCTTATATATGTATTCTGAGCTCTTCAGATTTCCATGTCTTTCCCCTTTCTTTTCACCCAAACTATATTTTTCTTCAAGGATTAGCTCAAAATTCACAATATACTCCTCTAAACCTCTAGTTCATTTCTATTCAGCTATTTGTCCACAATGTCAATGTAAGAATGTCCAAAACTGTAGAAAAATTTTATAAAAGTTTATTTGAGCCCAAACAGAGTATATGCCTGGAAGCCAGATCTTAACAGGCTGAGTAAAATGCTTCCCAGAATGATAATTTGAAGTTTCACTTACGCATTTGGAATTAGGGAGGGAGAGTAAGGAAGATTTCATGAAGGAGCGAGAAAGTAAGACAGAGATTGGATTACAGGATAGTTAAGAAGATTTTGTGCTCTCTTGATGGTGCTTACTCTCCTTAGGGCGTCTGAAAATGAGACGTTTCAAAGGTGCCTTAATCTAGATGCACAGAAACAATGGACAGGGCTTTCCTTAGGCAAAGATAAACCTTTCGCTAAAAGAGTTATATGTCTGGGGAGTAACCATGACCTGCCAGTTAGGAATTTATGATCTGATCACCCTGTGAGGTTACTCTCAGATTTATTACAATGCTGCTTTTGTCTACAGCAATCTTTGTCTTCTCCTCTTCTTTGCCCTTCTTTTCTCTCCTCCTCCTCTTCACCCTTAATTAAATTTGCTCATAATCTGCTTATAGATTTGTTCATAATTAATGCAAAGAGTCAATGGTTCCTATTATTATTGTTTTGAAATGTTCTCCACAATTGGATTTTAAGCTTCTGAAGAGAAATGTTGTCTGGTAGTTTTAAGAATATAATTGTAAGCTCATTTAGTAGTCAAGGAAGATTGTGGATTATATTAATTAATTTTTTATTTCATTAGTATACATAGTGAAATAAGTTGATTAGCTTAAAAATTTGTTAGAGAAGTCATAGGTAGATGGCGAATGCAAGAAAAAGAGTAAAATCAATGATGATCCCAAACTTAAGCAACTAGAGAGGTTGTCATCTTTCTTTATTTATTTATGTGAGCAACTATGTAAAACAGTAGTTTGGGAGTGAAATTTAGAAGGTTTGTTTTGAATATGATAAATGTAAAGTGTTTGTTAAAGTAGGCAGATTGTATAACAGTGTAATTACAAAGGAACATTCATGCTAGAAATAAAAAGATGTGTCAATCAGGGTTCAATTAGAGAAGCAGAACTATTACACACACACACACACACACACACACACACACACACTCATTCATTCACTCATTTTAGGTTACGGGAATTTGACTTCAGTAATTTTGAGAACTAGTTAAGTAACCTTCCCAAGGCTCTTTTAATTAAGTCTGGTGCTGGAAGTAAAAATAAAGGAAGCTGGGTGAAAAGTAAGAGAGAGTATGAGAGACCCCGCTGGAACCCACAAGTGTGAGCTGGACTTGTTGTCTCTGACCTTGATGGAGGATAGGGTCTTGTCGAAATTAGGTCCTTTTTAGTGCTGATTTACATACTCACTGGGCCAGGAGTCAGAAGCTAAGAGAGGATTCAGAGCAAAGTAAAAAAACCATTCCAGGCCCAGCCATTGCCTCAGGCCAATGAAGTAAGCCAGCAAATAAGGGACAATATGCTTGAGCCCCAAAATGGATTCTATTTTATTTTACCTTCTCAATCTCCAACAAGATCTCTTTTGTAAAATTTCTGAGCAATCAGGATTTATATGTTAAGACAGGTAGCAGTCCCTTAACTAAAGTGAATGTTGACAGAGAGAAGAGATTAGAGGACTAATCCCTAGAACTTCCAGAGACAGACAGAATAGTTAGCCATTTTGTGTCCTAAAATCTATTTCAAAAATACTTTCAGGCCCTGGCCGTGTAGCTTAGTTGGTGAGAGTGTCCTCCTGATAACCAAGGTTGCAAATTCGATTTCCAGTCCGGGCACATACAAGAAGCAACCAATGAGCCCTGTCTGGGTTTGATTCCTGGTCAGGGCACATAGCTAGGTTGCTTTTAATCCCTGGTTGAGATACATATGAAAGGCAACTGATCTCTCTCTCTCTCTCTCTCTCTCTCTCTCTCTCTCCTCTCTCTTAAATCAATAAAAACATATCCTCAAGAGGGGGTTAAAAAAACAGCAACCAATGAATGCATAAATAAGTGGAACAACAAATCAATGTTTCTCTCTTCCTTTCTCTCTCTAAAATCAATAAATTAAATACTTTCAGTGACAATGCACTTACTGACTATTTCTATAATCTTTAAACTGCCTGAGATTTTTTATCTTTTATTTAGGAGTTTGATTAGTGTCCTTTTTTTCTTTTTACCATGGACATATAGAGTAGAAAAATTAATATGTAATATTAAAATGGAAAATTGTATTTATATCAAATTATTTTTTTCAAAAAAATTACTTAGAAGGTGTAAACCAGGAAAGATGCTTAAGCTAAAAGACAAATAAAAAGCATTTATTTAAGTATCAGAGGTTGCAACTGGGAAATGCAGATTCAGGTAGCAATTTGAAGTGTGCTCCAAAGAGAACAGAGCAGAGCAGAGTTTATAAAGGCTTGGGTTTCCTGTGTCATAATCAATCCGGTCCTCTTTGTGTAATTGAAGGGTCCTTGTTAAGTTGAGATTGGTTAAATTTAACATAAAAATGAAGGATGCTGGTTGGCAAAACGGGTAGGCTCCTTTCAAAGTAAACATTGCAGATGACCCATATTCATGGTCAGAAGAGATAAGGCCCAAGCATGGCTGAGAAGTTCAAAAGTTCATGGAGAAATACACTGACTTTTAAAAATATTAAAATCAATCATACTACCTGGTAATACCATTTCAGGAATACCTGAAAATTCTTCAATTATTGTTGAGTCTCTCTCTGACTACTTTTTAATTGTATTATTATTTTAAAAAATATTTTTATTGATTTCAGAAAGGAAGGGAGAGGGAGGGAGAGAGAGAGAAACATCAATGAAGAGAGAGAATCATTGATTGGCTGCCTTCTGCATACCCCACACTGGGGATCGAGCCCAAAACCCGGACATATGCCCTTGACCAAAATCAAACCCAGGACCCTTCAGTCCGAAGGCCAATGCTCAATCCACTTATCCAAACCAGCTAGGGAACATTGTATTATTTTTAAAACATGAAGAGAAAAGTGTTTGTCCTTTATTTGAAAATATGTATCTTATATGGTTTATCAGTGTACATGCAGGTAGAAATTCATGTGTTCCTAAAACTATTTTTTATAAATTCTTTTCTGGGTTAGACTGGAACTAAATATTGTTATCAAATGTCAAGATAATTTAAATGTGTAACATAAGTACATCAGTTATGTTATCAATAAAATGGACTGCAAATATTTTTTAATTAAAAAATAATTAATGGAGAGACATACTGGGTGGAGCATGTGTAAGACAAATTTCTTCATGGCCTCCTGGCAACATTGTTGTTCCCTTGACTTAAATGACTCCACTTTGGCAATTTCCGTTCACAAAGGTTAGGCTACTATTTTCCCTAAAGTTGAATAAAATTAAAATGTACAGAGAATGCTATGGGTAAGACATTCAATGCCACCATAAGAAGGACAGTGAGAGCCTGAAGATTTACAGCCTGATGCAGATTTAATTTTATCTATGAAACCATAATGATTTTATTTATAGAAGAAAATAGATCCAAAAGTTAGAAATGTATCTCCTTTGAGATCTCACCTTTTTGGCCTATTAACCTATTTCAGGATGTGTATGCTTTTGATAATTTTATTGCCCATCCCCTCATAGACATTGCTCTATGAAATGGTTCCTATCTCTATTACAGCGGTTCTCAACCTTCCTAATGCCGTGACCCTTTAATACAGTTCCTCATGTTGTGGTGACCCCCAACCATAAAATTATTTTCGTTGCTACTTCATAACTGTAATTTTGCTACTGTTATGAATCATAAATATCTGATATGCAGGATGTATTTTCATTATTACAAATTGAACATAATTAAAGCATAGTGATTAATCACAAAAACAATATGTAATTACATATGTGTTTTCCGATGGTCTTAGGCGATCCCTGTGAAAGGGTCGTTCGACCCCCCAAAGGGGTCGCGACCCACAGGTTGAAACCGCTGCTCTATTAGATACTCATTGTTTCTTGATTTTTTATGTATGTTTCCATTTTGATAACAACAACAGCATAGAACAAATTTCTCTGTTTATGCTACTGACCCTTAAACTTTTGCTCTTTCCCTTATTCAAATTACAGAAAATTTATTCTATATTTTCTAAGTGCAGTGTTTTGGATCTCTACTGCTAACATTTTAATATTCAACAATTTAGTTTTTTCTGTATCTGAATTCAAAATATTCTAATGAAATTAAAAGCATTTCAGATACAGTATTACATTAAATGAAAAGCATTTCCATCCTTGTATGACTGTTTCATTCTACAGTCCCATCAACACCACTGATCTCTAGCTTCTTAACAGGCTCCTTTGCCATGATGATCTTGGTGCCTCTTTGACTATTCTTTCTTCTCTCTCTCTCTCTCTCTCTCTCTCTCTCTCTCTCTCTCTCTCCCCCTCCCTTTGTTTTGCTGTTTTTACTCTGTGTGCATCTTAAACTCATAATCTCTAAATCTTGCTCTCACCTCTCCTGGGACTTCACATATGTATATTCAACTGCATTCTCGACATCCTCTTTTGGACATCTGATAGGTAGCTAAGAATAACCCTATGCCACAGTGAATCAATCATCTCTTTCAAGGTTGGGTTAACTCAGTCTGTTCCTCTGCCTGAATCTCACTACCATTGACCCTGAAGAGTCCATATTCATCTTTGACTATATCTTTATTCTTATCTGAACATAAAAGAAATCCATTAAATAAATAGCAACTACTCTTATTTTAAAGAAATTAAAAATTATGGCAGAGAAAGCTAATTATTATGTCAAAGGCACTTGGGTATAAAACTGAACTCTACCACAGAGACTGCATGATATTAGGAAAACTTCTAAATATCATGTGACAATTTTATTGGTCAACTTGGCTGGGACATAGGGTGCCCAGATATTTAGTAAAATGTTGCTCTTCATATGTTTGTGTGGATGTTACAGATGAGAGTAACATTTAAATAGGTAGACTGAGTAAAACCAATTGTCCTCCCGGATGTGGGTAGGGTTTATCCAATCAGTTGAAGGTCTGCATAGAATAAAAATGTTGATTAAGAGAATTTCTCTGACTGCATAACTGGCTTTGAGCTGGGATATTGTTATTTTTTTCTTTTTTTTTTTTTCTTGCACTTGGACTTAATAGAAACATTGGCTCTTTCTAAGTTTCAAGCCTACTGGCTGCACTACTAGAACTCTACCACTGGCTCCATGGAATTCTCCTGACTAAAGATTGGAACTTGTCAACCTTTATAATCATGTGAGCCAAATACTTAAAATCTCTTGATACATAGATAGCTGAATAGCAAGATAGCTAGATAAATAAAAAGATGTCTCTTATTGGTTGTGCTTCCCTGGAGAACCTAATAGTCTCCAAGCTGCATTTTGTTCTTTTATAATGAGAAAAAAATGATAATCCAAACCTAATAGGTTATATTCAATGACTCTCTCTATATAAATTTTTTAGTATGTTCCCTGGCTCAAGTCTGTCAGTATATATTATTTCTTTTCTCTCATGAATTATATCTTAGACAAATAAAACCTCTTAACTAGTTTTTCTGCCTAAAATGTGTTCCCCACTAAAACAAACAAAAACATGCACATACACAAAAACAATTTTCCACACAATTATAAGCATAATAGATTAACATTCAGTTCTATGAAATGCTATAAATTAAAGTGCTTCATAGACTCCCACCACCTAAGTCCAATAGTCAAATAATGTTTTCATTACATGCTAGATCATCTGGTCTCTCTTTTCTGCCCAGCATTATCTCCTGCCTTGCCTAAATTGTAACTAATTGCAGCTTTATTTGCCTAAAGCATTTGCATTAGGAATAACATCTAACATGTGCCAGGTTCTTCTTTAATTGTCTTTATATCAATTAAGCCAATATTATTATCTTAATCTTCATATTAGCAACTAAGTATGAAGAAGTAGGTAATTTGGCCAAGGTTACTTGGCTAGTAAAAGGCAAACCTAGAATTTGAATCTAGGCAGATGTCCAGTGTATTTATTTTTAACTTCTCCACTCTATGTTTCTCAACTCTACAATGACATACATGCAAATCACACTCCCTGTCTATACCAGATGGAATACCCCTTTGGAAAAATTAAGTGAATTGACTAAAACATATGCTTTATTTGCAGATTTACCTAACTCTGACTCAGTTTATGAAGACTATATGTTTGAGTTTCTAAGATTTAGAAATAGAATACTCAATGGGAGAGACTTTAGTTGGCTAATCAAATAGCAGAAATAGCCTATAATAGTGTAAGGCACATAAAAGGCTCTCAATAATATGTGCTGACTAAACTAATTAATAAGTGAATAATGAATCATAGAATGATTGCAAATAGAGCTCATCTAACATTAAGGGAAGTTTCTTTACTTCAAAATGTATCATGAAGAAATAAACATATTTAATAGCCCTATATCAGACTTGTTTTAAGTATAATACTCTTGAATGATTAGAGTCTGAAGTTATTCATCATTTGCTTTCACTTACTATACCATTCAGCATTTTGTATTGGTAGTTGCCAGTATAGAAATAGATTGAAAATAAAGACCTTTTTCTTCTAATCCCATCTCTCTAAATTTAACATGGATATATTTGTCTATAATAAAAATATTAAATAAATAATAGTCACCCTCATCAAATGCATTTTAGTTTCCAAACTCATTCTAGGCTCTTCATACACTAGATGGAGATATAAACTTTCTTGTGTTGGATGATTCAGTGCTGGAAAGAGCTATTTAGCAAAGCCTCTAATATGTTGGGGATAAAAAATCAAATAACAAGCTTCTGGCACATGAAGGTGGGAGAAGGCATTACCCCTTCAAATAATCTTAGGGTTTTAGAAATGTGGTTTTATTAAATTTTTTCTGAGTTTTCTAGATAGATGGGAAAAAGTGTTATAGTACAAAGGAAACTGGACTTGGAAGACAAATTGACTCTAGTTTAAATCAATTTCACTCTATGACCTTGGCAATAAAAAGACAGGCTGGGATGATGTAATGTTTAAGGTTTCTCCTTCTCCAGTTCAACTGTTCTATGAATTAAATAAAATCCTAGCTTTTAAGCAGCAGAAAAGCATTAGTTATCTTACATGTGTGACTGATTTATGTGCCTGTGTACATGTATAAGTGTAGATAGCAAGTGGGTAGTGTTTGAATATGGTTTTTTCTTTATTATGCAATTTATTTTTACCGCCACATTAAACAAAAGGAGATTTAATGTATTTTACTGTTTTCCAAGTAACATATTGATTTTTTTCCTAACTTCTGATTAACACTCTTGTTCAGCATAAATAATAACCAATACTGCTTATATATTTTTTAATCTGTATTTTACTATTATTGTTTGTATCCATTTGTAAGCCAAATAAATTGTCATAATTCAAATGTGACTTTTATTATATAAATATGACATATGACTCCAATAAGTCCTGCCTCTGGTCTCTTTTTTTTCAGGAGAATAAAAAATACTTTCATAAATAAGTGGAGTTAATTCAAAACATAAGAGAACAAAGCAGGATTACCTGGTTAGAAAATTGGCACTTGATTTTTAACCTTATTTTCCCCAGAAAATGGGGCAAAAATGGACCCAAATATTATAATGTGTAAAAAAAAGTGGAAGTGAATTTAGAATCAGTCAATGTTTAATTAATAATTGCAAATCAGCAGTCAAATTAGGCAGCATTATGTAGATACCAAATATAGGAAGGCCATGTGATGTGTCCAACTTTGAAATTATTCTATACTAAATAATTGCTATTAATCAATATAAGCACATTACAATATTTCTCAGGAAGTTACCAGGGTATAGACCATGGCTCTAGGCATCCAAAGGATTTGGAGACATTTAGCAAATAGTGTCACAATAACTTGTTTATCAGTCAATCATGAACCACATTGTTTTTTTTCTTATGAGCTTCTATTGTTTTTTTGGTTTTTTTTAAATATATTTTTATTGATTTCAGAGAGGAAGAGAAAGGGATAGAGATAGGAACATCAATGATGAGAAAGAATCATTGATCAGTTGCCTCCTGCATGCCCCCTACTGGGGTTGGAGCCTGCAACTCAGGCATGTGCCCTGACCAGGAATAGAACCGTGACCTCCTGGTTCATAGGTCAAAGCTCAACCATTGAGCCATGCTGGCTGGGCTGGGCCCCTATTGGTTTTATCTATTAAGTCCCAATTTTAGAAATATTAATTTAACTTCTTAGATACTTACAATCTATAATAAGTAATTTATTACTATTTATAAACTTTATAATATTATTTCTGAAGTTCTTCACATTGCAAAATAGTAATTTTCCAAAACAATAACCAGCAAGAAACAAAACCAAAATTTATCAAAACTAATCAAAAATAAAATGAATGCCTCCACTATGACAAAAATCCCCATGATAACTCATTTTTAATTCGGTTTTTTTTGTGTGTGTGTCCAATAGTGGCTCAAACCTTTACTTCCATATACACATTTCCCCCTATATCTATATCTATCTATCTATCTATCATCTATCTATCTATCTATCTATCTATCTATCATCTATCTATCATCTTTCATCTATCATCTATCATCTATCATCTATCATCTATCAGCTCTTGGCAGAGATCACTTTTCTATCCAGTATACTTTTCTCAAAGGAAGGCCTCATGGAAACGACATAAAATATTATTCTACAAACTTGGGCACAGACAAACAGAATAATGAGACATGAAAACATTAGTATTAGTAATAAAGTGAAATAGCCTTCATTAGTATCTGTGAGCATCTATGCCAGAGTAACCATGATGTCAGAACATAACAGTTGGGTATCATAGGGGTTAAAAAAATTTCCCTACTATAAAATTCTCTTGACCACATAAGTGAATTTGGGTTTCCATTAAATCTGTGAATTTTCTTCTTATCACTTCTTCACAATTTTAAAGTGAGATGGTGTATGTGCATATTTATACATATAAGTACCATTTTCTAATATTTTATTTATCTCCTAAATCCTACCAAGGATCTAACTTCATCTCACGAAGGCATTTCAACATTGCTGTATTCATTTTGGGATAAAGTATTAGACAAATCCCATTTATGCTGTAAATTAAGACATCTAAACACACCATTGTTTCATAGCTAGAATCTGAGTCACCACTAAAGAAGGGGCTTTAAATTTAAAAAGATAAATTATAAAACCCAGCACATGTGCTTTTGATAAACCACTATTAAAAATCTGCCAATTAAAAAAGAAAAGAGTGCCATGGTTGTAATATCTGTGTCCCCTCAAAATTCCTATGTTGAAATCTTAACCCCCAAATGTAATGATATTAGGTGGGTCCTCAGAAAGCAATTAGGTTTAGTGTTTTAAAAAATGAATAGTTTAGCCCTAACCGGTTTGGCTCAGTGGATGGAGCATCGGCCTGCGGACTGAAAGGTCCTGGGTTCGATTCCGGTCAAGGGCATGTACCTTGGTTACGGGCACATCCCTGGTGGGAGGTGTGCAGGAGGCAGCTGATCGGTGTTTCTCTCTCATCGATGTTTCTAACTCTCTATCCCTCTCTCCCTTCCTCTCTGTAAAAAAGCAATAAAGTATATATTTAAAAATAATAATAATAATAATAATAAAAATAAAAATGAATAGTATTTCTTAAAAAGATCCCTGGGCCCTTTCTCTATGTGAAGGCACAGTGAAAAGGCTCCAGCGATGAACCAGTAAGAGGGCATGCACCTGACCATTTTGGCATCCTTCTCATGGACTCCCCAGCCTGCAGAACTGTGAGAAATTTCTGTTGTTTGGCAGCCTAAATGAACTAAGACAAAGCAAAAGATGATTTCCAAGGTTTCTTATAGACTTTTAAAAGACAAGGGTCCTCTAACTATCAATATAATTATTATTTTTTATTATTTACAAGGAAATAGAAAATTACAAGTAATCTGTCTATTTTACCTGTCTCTTAAACTTTTGCCCTATTAATACATCTGGTTTCCATGAAGATGTCCCCTAACAGATAGCTTAACTGCAACTCAAAATTATTATAGTTCTAACCAAATGTATTTTTCCCCATGGCCTACCAAATTTTGACCAAAAAAATATATGCTGCCCTATCCTTCCAAATAAATTTACAAAGATTTTTATAAATCAATAAAGGTTCACTCATAATTAAGAAAAAGCTGATTACCAAATACCTTTATTCCTACCCCCTTGAAATTATTCTCTTGTTCTATTCTCAATCTTACCAGTAAGCCACAATATAGAATATAATTATCTCCTCCTGATATTTAAGTCTTGAACCATTTCTCTCAAGATTCTTCCACATCTGCAACAAATGTACCCATTAAAAACACACAGAAGGTAATGTTCTCTGTCCCCATACCATTGATATAACTAGTTAAAACAGATTTAGTTCAAACTCTTAGCATAAATTCAAGCAGTTCACATTCTGCCATATCTTCAACTTTCATAGAACTGAAATATCCTTTTCCTCTTTTAGGAAACAGATCAAATGCTTTTTGTTATTTCTGTGGTAGACAGAATATCCCCCTAACTATGCCATACCGTAATCCCTGCAACATTAAGAATATGTCCTTACATGGCAAAGGAGCTTTACAAATGTAATTAAGTTTACAGACCTTAAAATAGTAGGATTATTCTGGATTATCTGGGTGGGTGCACTATAATCACTTGAGCCCCTAAAAGGCAAGCACATTCCACCTGGCATTAGAGAGATATGGCACAAGAATAAGTCAGAGGATTGGAAGCATAACAATGGCTCAACTCTCTGTTACTGGAGTGGTGATTTGGAAAGAAGAAAGAATGAGTGCAGCTTTTAGGAGAAAAAAAAATGGCTCTAACAGCCAGCAAGGAAAACAGGGACTTTGAAATTGGCAAACACCCTAAATAACCTTGGAAATAGACCCTTTCCCATCATCTGGTAGGGAACCCCAACCTGTGATTACCTTGGTTTTACTGGTCTCCTATGACCTACAATAGAAGAAGCAGCTGAACCCATCTGAATTTCTGACCTAAAGATCTGTGAAATAAAAAGCAGGAGTTGGTAGAGGCCTCTAAGTTTGTGGGAATCTGTTACAACAGGGATAGAGAACTAACAAAAGCCTCCCTTAGAAATAAACATTTCATCCTATTTCTTTTTTAAAAAATATATTTTTATTGGTTTCAGAGAGGAAGGGAGAGAGATAGAAACATCAAAAGGAAGGCTTTTGTAACATCAATGATGAGAGAGAATCATTGATCAGCTGCGTCCTGCATGCCCCACACTGGGGGTTGGGCCCACAACCCAGGCATGTGCCCTGACCGGGAATTGAACATCTTGGTTCATTGGTCAATGCTCAACCACTGAACCACACCAGCTGGGCTCATCCTATGTGTTCTTACACAGCATATTATTTGTATATGTTGCATTACTGTAAGTTATAAATATTTTTTACTCTTGGGACATATAAATACCTTCCTACGAAGTTCTTTGAGCTAGTTAGCATTCCAGTCTTCCTAAACTTATCAACATGAATATAGGGCAGATTTGTTTCCAAAGATAAGCACAGCATCCCTCATTCCATATAAGCTGCTGCAATGTGATTTTCCACTCCCACAGCAAGAGTTGGAGTTTAACTGTCTGCCCACTTAAAACTGGGCGTACTTTGTGACTGCACTGACTAAAGGGAAAAAACAAACAAACAGAAGTGATGCTGTGCTGCTTCTAGTACTTCTTAACTGACCTGTTAGTTTCTACTTCCTGCATCTTGGACATGAGACACCATGAAAGTAATGTACCCACCCTGGAAGCACCAAGGTTTGAGAAAACTTAGAAATCCTAGCCACATGGAAAAGCTCTGGAAGATGACAGACCATATCTATGGGATTGAACGTGGAGAGGGAGAGAGAGAGAGAGAGAGAGAGAGAGAGAGAGAGAGAGAGAGAGAGAAATACAGAGACAACAACAGACATGTGAATGGAGAAGCCGCCATTAGAGAATCCTCTAGTCACTACTCCAGCTGACACCAAAAGATCAAAGATAAACTACTCAGTTTAACCCTTTTCCAAATTCCTTACCCTCAAATTGTGAGCAAATTAAAATGGTTGTTTAAGCCACTAAATTTTGGGCTAGTTTATTATATAGCCATAGATAACAGATAACTGAAATAGGTTGATTACAAAAACAAACAAACAAACCCACTAGCTCTCTACTTCTAGTGTCAAAGTAGACACATTCTTGGTCTTGTGAGTATATGTTGAGAAATTGAGCTCCTAGCCAAAAATTCTGCCTGTGATTTTCCAGGCCTCACTGTGGACAATTACTAAGTTTTGACCTGGCAGCCTCATAGAGGAAAGCTGCCCTCCCCACACCAGGCCTGGTGCACACCAGTGCACTGCAGTCTCTGAAGGGAGTTTCAGTCAAGGTCTCAGACTCCCTAGCCTGCTATGCTCTCATGAGAACCTGCATTCCTAACCTGATTGCCTCAATCAGAGAACTCTATATCTGGGGCCTTCTACCAGGCCACCTCTGTTGAAACTTAACAAGAGAAAGGAGAGGGAAAGCTTGATGTGAAGATAGTTTTCTCCACTCTAACTCACTTCTCAGTACTTTTCCACTCCTAGGCATTCCCTGTCTTGCCTCTGATCCTTGGGTTCATAAACCTGTAGGAGGGAGAACACAGATCATAAACCTTTTGTTCACAGCTTTGTCAGCAGTGATATCATCCCCATTACTAGGCTGCTGCACCTGACCCTTGACAGGGGACCCTAGAGCAGGGGTAGTCAGTGTTTCTCTGGTTTCACCTCTTGCTCAAACGATTACAGGTAGTGCTTAAAGGCTTGACTCTTACTGTTATGTTGGCTTGTTTTAATTGACAGCTGACAGCTCAGCTCTTTCTCAGCTGAGTTCCTGATGTTTGTTAATAGTGAAGATAGCTGAAGATTCTATTTGTCAGGTTATGATGGGTTGTGATGTTTTATATTGAAATGACAATCCCTAAATATTTGTAGCCAAAACCACAAAAGCTTACTTCTCATCCAGTTAGCACATCCATATAGATGTGTCAGGGATACTGCTGGACACAGTCCCTAAGGAACCTGCACTGACAAAACAGCTACCATTTGGCTTTGCTGGTTATAATGTGAGAGACAAAGAATGTCTTGGAAGATCTTATATTAGCAATTAAATACTATAGCCCAGAAATGGCACTTATTTCTTTTGCTCACACTCAGTCTTAGTTAGTCCCGAGGCCCCATTCAACTCTAAAGGGGCCAAAAAGTACAATCATATCATGACTGGATTCTGGGAGTCAGAAATATTTCCCAGACATTTTTTAAGACCACTCTAAAAATGGCTTTCCTGTTAATATTCACTTCGTCCTCTTAGGTATATTGCCTGCTTCCAGATTATTCAAAGCAAGGTTCCATAGGTTCCAGTGAGTTATTTTCTGATTAAAGGTGAAGTTCAAAAGCATCATCATTCCTATGTCTCAAATCTCATGTTAGCACTGTGTAATTAGCAAGGAGTCATGATAATGCAATTGACACAGAAAGATTGCTCAGAGTCTCTTGCTTGGGAAGAATTAACTCTCAAGTATTTCATTTTTCTGTCCAGGGTTACACTGTAAACATTTTAGAACCTTAGCTAGGTCATCTGATTGACTAAACATTAAGTATAGCCTGGGAGTAGGAAGGGTTTGGCAAGAATTGATCCAACAGAGGGACCTTCTGGGAACTCTCCCAGGAGTCTGACCCATAGGATAGGGAACTAGACTTGCACTCTATCAAGGTTATACAAATTGGGAAGCAATAATTCTCCCAAACGAAAGTAGAGTTACAAATAAAAACTGAAAAATAGCAACTAAAGCTAAGGGAAAAAAATGCTCAAGTCCAGGTTTTACTGACAAGTGCAAAGTTATCCCTGATTCATTTACTGAAAAGAGTGCATTCTAAGACAAAACATATTTAACATAACCTTCCCCTTTTTCCTTTTCTAAAGGTGAAATGAACAAAGCAATACTCTACAGAAAATTCTCCATATCCTTGAATGCAGAGACTGTCTTGCTCATTTTGTAATGTCCCCTGTGACTTGCTCACTGACTAAACGCATGAGCCAAAGCCACTTCCTACGATGACAGTAGGTTATTGGCAAATCTCCATAGAAATATCATCACATTGAAGTTGATACTATATTAGAACAATGCTATTTGGCTTGATAGAAGTTGAAGCCATTTTTCTGGCATACAATAGATCTCATATCTTCAAGAAATTGCCCCGAAATCATCAACTATATTTTTCTTCCAGAAACCTGATCAGATAAATGAACTCTTCAAAAATAAAAAGAGAAGCTTATTCTAGAGAAGTTTATTTATTTAGGACTAAATGTGAATCCCATGTTATTTTTAAATTTTAATTTGATTAAGAAAAATGCCTCCTTGCATTGGACAGAATCCATGAATAAGCACAATTGGAAAGTATTAAAATCAGTGATTGTGGTAGAATATTAAGTTAAGACATAGCTATTAGGTCAGTTGGGATTCAGAGACCACAGAGTCCCTGAGACCCATACAAATATTCTGAAAATTGCTGCTTTTTTATCATATAACTAGAGGTCTGGTGCACGGGATTTGTGCACTGGTGGTGGGGGCATGGCCTGTGGGGATCAGCTCGCTGTGGGAGCGCTGCTCATCCCAGTCAGCACTTCCACTGTGGGAGTGTACTGACCACCAGGGGGCAGCTCCTGCATTGAGCGTCTGCCCCCTGGTGGTCAGTGTGCATCATAGCGACTGGTTGTTCCACCATTTGGTCACTGGGCTTTTATTATCTAGGATAAACTGAGTGATTTTAAAGGGAGGGCACTGTTTACTGGAGGATCCTGTAGCTTGAAGGAGAATTAGTAGTGACTCTTTTCAGGATGGATCACATGCATTTTTATTTCTGTGGTTGGTTCATTGATTTTTATTTAGAGCAAAATAATAATAATTTTGTTTATCAATAGATAAATATAAACATTGAACTACATGAAGTCATAGTAATGGACTTAAATACTAATTTAATCTGGTAAAGCAGATCTGAAGTGGACACCTGGTTGAAAATTGGCATCTTTGTTATTTTTCCCAAATGCTTTAATAAAGTGCCAAAATCCCATAAAAATAAATAATAACCTCAGGTTCTGAATGTAGATCTTCTGGAATCTAATTCAGACTCTAAATAAGTATAACTTGCAATACTCTATTGGTACAATATAATAAAAACATTTATGGTATAGATTATGAGGATGAGACTCATCCTCCTTATATAATAAAAGGCTAATATGCAAATTGACCAAATGGTGGAATGACCGGTCACTATGACATGCACTAACCACCAGTGGTCAGACGCTCAATTCAGGAGCTGCCCTCTGGTGGTCAGTGCGCCTCTGTGGCAGTGCTCCCCGTGGATCGGGCCTAAACCATCAGTTGGACATCCCCCAAGGGCTCCCTAACAGCGAGAGGGTGAAGGCTGGGCTGAGGGACCCCCCAAGTCCATGAATTTCATGCACTGATCCTCTATATTGATAAAGAACAATAAATTAAATAGAAAAATGAAATTTTGAAACAGATGAACAGGTTACTTGACCTATGTCTCAGTTACCCTCCTACTAAATTGAGCTTTGTGGTGTGGAAAAGAATGGAGCTATAGGGGTTAAAGTATCTGTGACAAGAACTGACACATAGCAGACCATCATTAAAATTGTCTTCCCCTCCCTGCCTTTTCCTGCTCTCTTCCTTGATCTTTCTTTCATTCTCATTTCCCCTTTTGTCTTTTCCTTTTCTTTGCCAACCTACTTTAATGTTCCTTTCTTTTCTCTTCATGGATTATTATATTTAATTGCAATGAAATAGTGTACAGTTTAATACTCTAGAAAAAAATCTGACAAATTTTATAAAAGAGTTTTAGTTTTAAAATATGTTGTTGTTTTATATTGACATTTCAACATATTTTTTCTTTATTTGTTCTCTGATTTGTTCCATCAACAAACATTTGTTGGAGACCATTTCTATACCAAAGAGATTCTAAATATGGTCAGTAGTGTTAACTACAGTTATTTTAATGCAAACATCAGTGTGTCCTATTTGGTTCTTAATCTACATGAAAATACTTTCTTTGTTAATAACAATAGACATATTGCATGAGTTTTAAAACTTTTTCAAATTTGAAAAACTTGAAATGTCTTACAATTTAAATAAAATTTATTAAAATACCTTGTTGTCTACTAGATTTACATTGAATATTCTAAGTTATATTACCCATATTAATAGAGAAATCTACATCAAAGTTAACATACAAACATTAATATTATTTCTTGAATTTTACAACTGATGGAATTCTTATTTATCACTAGATGGCACTCTAAATTTAGACTCTGATATGCTTCTTTCACTATAGGCACATTACTTGTGTTTTATAAAGGAGAATTCATCATATTATATAAATAAATAATCCACTCCTTCCCCATGTACACAGTTGAGATTTTCCCTACTAATAGCAATAACTAAGAAAATTACAATACCTAATAGAAAAGACATATTTTTAAATAATTGCTAATAGAATAGGATAAAAAAACTGGACTATAAATAGAATATGGTGAAATCTTAAAATGTTTTCCATAATTTTTTCAAGCTTTCTGCTTAAATTTTAAGACTTAATAATATAGAAAATTTTAAAGTATCTTTGTTTCTATAATTCTGTAAATCTAAAATTTAAGATTTACTGATCTTTCAGAAAGCTGTCTTGCTCCTTAAAAATTACTTATTTATTCATAAATAGATATACAAATAGAATGGATAAAATAAAAATAATTGTATGTCTCTTAAAATATGCTTTCCTAATTAAGTACAATTGTATGTGGACTGTGTCAAATAAAGGATGACTTGTATAATTTCTGTGTTCCCAGATACTAGAATTTCATCAAATTCTTTCTCTGGCAATTTTTAACTTAATAAAAATTGGGAAGAATGAACCTTTGGGAACGGGATCATGATCATTTGAAACTAACCAGCCAATGAACTTAAGACTCTGGTATAATTGAAACCATCAATGGTTCTCTATGCAGGGACAGCGGCCCAAATGGGATACTTAGTATAAGGGGCAGTGTGGGGGCTGGGCCGCACACTTACACTGTCAATTAGAACACATTGGGGAACACTTCCGGCAGGTCCAGTGCTGCTGCTAGAGAAAAGCAGGCATTTAAAGACAGCCAATACTTACTTCGAAACATTTTATATTAGAAGCCAACATTTTCCATGGATAAAAGTCAATATATTTATCTCTTATTCTATCATAAGTTCATGACTCCAATTATTATGTAAAAACAAGTGAGCCTGAATGGTTGTGAATGCTGATGACCACAGAGATTTTTTTTCTTATTCTGTCTGCACACTAAAGTTCAACTCTAATTCTCTGGTTCAGATATGCAGGGAAACGACTATTATATTCTACCTTTCCACATCAGAGAATGCAATCCTTGAATCAATTCTTTTGTGGACAAAAAAAAAAGTAGAGTCATATTGCATTGCATTATAGTTTCTTTTTCACTGCATAAATCTCTTTACAATGTGAGATGAAGGGAGAAATTCATCACTTTTAAATAGATAAAATTATAATATTTATATTTCTGATTCAATTACTGTTAATGCAATATAAAAGGAGGCAAATATTATTGTATTTGAGATACATAAAATATATATTTTATATGGGGGATAATAAAATCTTAGGAAAACATTGTTATTTTCTTTCAATGTTCCAAAAATGTTCTTGCTGTATTATAAAACATAAAATGATGAATTTTATTTTAAAGTTTTATATTGTTTGAAATTAGAAGTTTTCTTTGTCAATACCATCTATTATAAATAATAAAAAAGACCAAGAATTCAGAGAAATTTATTATTATACATTGCTTTTGAGGACAAAATTTAAAATATCAATATTAAATGTATAAAGATTTGATACAGGATAAAATAAAAGTGCTACAAAATTAAAATTCACTGGTAAAGAATAAGGTATACTAGCCAATTGGTTAACAATTAAGAGAAATGAAGAAGTGTCAAAGATAGAATTTTAAGAAGAATACCTAAAACAAGTATAAACTTTGACCCCAAATTCTTCATGGAAATTAGATTGGAGGCTACAAATGCCTAATTTAAGGTATCAATGCATCAGAAGTCTTTTTAATAACCTCAGGCACATTTAAAAGAATAATAGACTGGGCATTAGCTAACTTTGGTTTGAATCCTGACTTTGTTCTTGATAGCTTTGGGAACTTGGACAAATGACTTAATCACTTTAAGCCTAGCTTTTTCTTCCTAAAATAAGAGGAAATAATGCCCAAACAACCCTACTGTCAATTGCCTATTTGGCAGGAGACCTAGCATTGAAATGTCTGGAAACCATGAGCAAGCATTCATTATATAGATTAACTCTAGCTTCTTTTGGGACATAACTGCTCATTTTTATGGTCCTTTATCAAATTCCAACTCAGCTATATCATTGACTGTTCCAAATTCTGTTAATCAGTAAGGTTTAAAACACCACCACAGATTTTCTTAGAATAAAATAGAAACATGCATTTGAATTGTTTAAAAGTGCTGCAAGTTACTCTATTTATTAAATAATATTCCAAAATGTGTTTGATAAAACTACATGTATCTTTTACTCTAAAATACACTTGGTGCCCAGCCAGCATTGCTCAGTGGTTGAGCATCAATCTATGAACCAGGAGGTCACAGTTCAATTCCCAGTCAGGGCATATGTCTGGGTTGCAGGCTGGATCCCCAGTGTGGGGCATGCAGAAGACAGCCAATCAATGATTCTCTCTCATCATTGATGTTTATATCTCTCTCTTCCTCTTTTTTCCTCTCTGAAATCAATAAAAATATATTAATAAATAAATAAATAAATAAATAAATAAAATACACTTACTTGGCTATGTGCTTGTGACTTGTTGGTTCATTTACCATAAACTTTAACAAGAATCACCCAGGAGGTCATGTTTTATTTTAAATCAAAAATTATAAAAACTAAAAAGATGTGCAAAGTATTAAAAATAATAATAGGGCAATAAAACAAGACTGCACATTCTAAGGATTTAAATTGGAAAAGTACTGGGGCTCCATGTAATATGGTTCCACCTCTCGATAGTATCTCCTACATTCTCAATGATGAAAATGTTGGTTCTCAAACCTACAGCATCTGTACCATCTGGGAATTTGTGAGAAATGCTTATTTTGGGGTTCCAAAACAGATGTTGCTCCAGTTGACTTATAAATACAAAGTTTTGAGAAACACTGCTATTTATATAATTTGCATAGGTTTATAAACTGAACAAACTATCCCTACATTATTTTACTCCTTTGTCATTGTTTCTTAGAAACAATGTAAAACAGTAATCTGTCAGTCAAAGGTGTTTATGTCAGAGCAACTTTGGCCAACTTTTCTTTACAAGTAGAATGATGGATGGAGCTTGTGTAGTCACTTTTTCTTTTTTTAAGACAGTAATCTTTGGATAAGTTTCAATTACTTATCCAATGATTAAGTTTCAATTACTTATCCAATTACTTATCCAAAAAAAAGATTCAATCACTGATTTTTCTAAAGTGAAAATTCATTCAGTGTATTCTACTTACATCTCTATCAGTTTGTTTCTTCCTGACTCAATGTGATTCCTGACTATACATAAGAATAATCATCTCTTCTCTGTTCCTTTTCAACTTTTCTTCTTTTATTTTTATCCTTCAACGTACAAATATATACACAATGGTCAAGAAGCCATATGGATGAAGAGAATGGCCTCCCAAATATGTTTAACTTCTTTCTAGATAAATGTCATCATTGGTTTCACTCCTAGGCCATATTGAAATGTGGAGTTTGGGGTACAGACTTCTTCTCGTGAGTTCTTGTCCCACAAAGAAGAAGAATAAATGTGTGGACTAACAGATTTCTTTAATAAAAATGTAGAAGTTTATTGGAAGCATATACAAACTTCTTCTGGGAAGAGGTGTCCCCAAAGGAGACCCCCTGGGAAGGGCTCCCCAAATGGGAAAAGCCTGTTCTCTCTCTAATGGGAAAAAAATCCCACCTCGTCTTCCTTTGTCTTTGGTTTATATATGCTGCAGTTCTTTGTTTGAACCTGACTCTTTCTAATTGGACCTTTCATTAATTTTGGGCCCCCATTCTCTCCTCATTGGTTATTTTATTACATAGTATCAGTTTAAAGGCCAAAGCCCACATGGTGCACCCTTCTCTCTCTCCCCTTATCTTGAAACTTTCCTCTATCCTCTGTGAAAATGTTTCCTTTTTTCTAGCATTCTGTGATTTTTCTTTATCCTCTGTGAATGTTTGTCTCCCCCACCCCCTTATCCATGTGGTACAAATAAGATAAGCATTTTTGTGTCTCCAACTGCTCACTTCAGGGTTGCTTTTGATCTACCTTATAATTGCTTTAACTGCTCAGGCCAGAAATACCTCTGTCCTTCACATGTGCATTCCTCCCCCATGGTCCCTCTTTATTTCCTAAACCTGCCTATTTTGGCCCTAGAATTCCTTTCAATATAAACATAATCATTATTACTGCAAACATGGGTTTAAAGTAAAATGACATTTTCAATTGACTCTTAGGTTGGCTATATTTTGATAAACAGCTCAGATCTCAACATTTGATGGCCATTTTCTCTGCCTCTTAGGGAAAAATTATATTCTATGTTAAACTTAAATTTGTTTTGGGTTAAATACACTCAGACTGATAACAACAGTAGCATGACTTATAAAACACTTTTAAAGTAGTTATTAAATATTAGGCATTGTAATAATCCACTTGCTCCCCATAACACTATGAAATAGTTATGATTATTTTCCTCATTTTATAGAAAGGAAAACAAAGTTTTAGAGAAGTTAAGTGACTTTTTAAAAACTTGAATCTTCCTAGCTTCTCTAACTCAAAACCCTTTTGCTAAAAATTGCTGTAATTAGCCCAGCTGGTGTTGCTCAGTGGTTGAGCATTGACCTAAGAACCAGGAGGTCACAGTTTGATTCCGGCTTGATCTCCAGTAGGGGTGTGCAGAAGGTACCTGATCAATGATTCTCTCTCATAATTGCTGTTTCTCTCTCTCTCTCTCTCTCTCTCTCTTCCTTCCTCTCTAAAATCAATACAACTATATTTATTAATTGCTATAATTATACTTCACTCCAACCATAAATTCAAATCTTAAAAGAAAAAAAATTCATATATATTTTTATACTTCTCAGGTTTAAACTTAGAGAACATGAAACAACTATTTGTGATTCTTCAAAAGGCTTTGCCTCAAAGTATATTGGTTTAAAATTTAAATAAATTTTAAAATATAAATAAATATTTCAATTAATTTTTATAAATATAAATAAATAAATGGACATGCATAGAATTGTTAGATAAATGAATCATACATAAATTTTATAAAGTCCTTATATGCATTAGTCGTTTTTCCAAATATTTGTTTTCTTTGACGATTTAAGTTTCCAAACAATCCTTTATCCTTCTGCAATCAGTGAACTAATCCTTCTCTTTAGTCAATTTTGTATAACACAATGAAGATATCCAAGACCAAATAGATGGTTAATATAATGTAATTACCAAAATAAATCTTGACTAGCTTATCTAAGATTGTTTAATATTTCACAGAAGATGTCCTAAATATTTTGTTCCAAGAGTAGAACTAGAAGGAAATATGTTATCTGATTTATATTATCTTCTTCAACTATGATCTTTAAAGGAAGCACTGATAAGCAATTTCTCTCATGGATGTGTTATTTGAGAATTATTCTTTTAAATATCATGATTTTTATTATTTTAATATTTTGTTTAAGGTTTTATTATTAATGTAATATATATAAATAACACATAAATACCACAGAGAAACAAATCATTTACATGAGAATATAATCAATAACTAAATTTGGAGGAAAAAATTAAAAGGTCTTTTTAAATTATTACCTGTGACATGTTCATAGTAAATTATATTTAACTAGAGGCCTGGTGCACAAAATACTGGCTCTTCCACAAAATACCAACTTCTGCACATGGGCCACGAAGTTTCAATCACACTGTATGTGCGCATCCGCATATGGTATTTTGTGGAAGAGCCACACTCAAGGGGACAATGAGCTGCGGTTTGCTGACCACGGACCTAGGCAATATTTGGGAACTAGTTTAGTCTATTAGTACTTTATTTTAATAATGTGTCACTTTAGGAGATTGGTTAGAGAATACACTTATGTATATTTAATGTTAATAATCATATGTTTTTGTATATACTGTAACCACATCTGTCAAAAGATCATAAAGTAATTAATGTCAAGAAAAAAATTTGTAGTGAAATATGGATTATACTAAATATAACAAAACATTTAAAACTGAGAGACTGAATTGATTTAATCACATTAACAGTAAAATTTTGGGGTGTTATATTCTGATTGATAGTTTTTAAAATAATCATGTTTAACTTTTAAATATGTAATAACTTCTAATTTAATTCACCATACAAAAGGTTTGAAAGTTACAGGCCTGTATAAAAAAAAAAATGCTATGAGAGAATAAGGAAATAAAATATACTATAGTCCAACAGCTAGTTACAAAGAACTATATACAAAAAAACAACATTTGAACACCTTTATTTCACTATATTTGATCAATATGGTCCCATTTAGTAGAAAGATAGCTGAAGCAGAATATATTTTCCAAAAGTGGTTGTATTCCCTATCCCACATGTACTTTAAGGCTCTTACTATACTTCTATCAAGGAAAATAATCGATGTCTTCTCCTCATGAGTCAGGGTGGACCTTCGTGACTGCCCACACTAAAGGAGTAAGACTGCGTGATTTCGGTGACAAGATCATAGAAGGTGATACAGAAGTAGGGTCCATTTGGTTTAATGGAGAATAATAACTATTATAACCTTGTCATGTTGAATACAGCATAGCTCTAATAAAATTAAGGAGGACTTTAATTTGAGGAAAAAAACAGATATAGATAGGGAGATCAGATTATTTGATAAATGAGAGAGTAGAAATAGTGATATCTTATCAAATTGCACTAAGTTAGTATGTATATTTGAAGAATCGCAACTTAAATAAAAATAAAATTCCTGCTGTGAAATTTAAATGGTATAAAATATTAATAGGACTTTCTTTCAAAATAATTTTGAGACAATAAATTAACATTTAAAATGTTTTGACCTAATAGAACCAAAAGCCATGGTCCTATCTTAATATTTTGCTATCACTGACTCTTAATTACTGTTTATAAATTATACATATGCTAATTAATAATATAATTGGAAGTGTTTCTCATTTTTATGCTTTTATTTACAACTAGGGGCCAGGTGCACGAAATTCGTGCACTGGTGGAGGGTGGTCCCTTAGCCCAGCCTGCCCCCTCTCACATACTGGGAGCCCTCAGGGGATGTCCTACTGATGGCTTAGACCTGCTCCCTGCTACCCTTGAGGAGCGGGCCTAAGCCGCAGTCTGGCCTCCCTTTGTGGGAGGCGACCGGGCTGATCAGGGGAAGGCACCAGCCCCATCACTCCGTTGCTGCAGCCCCTGCAAGTCACCGCAGCCACCAAGGTGTTTTCATCAACACAGACTCCAGTCCCTTCACCATGAAAAAATGACAACTTTTTTTAGGCATTTTCAAGATGTGTCTTTCATAGGATATGACATTTATTTATTATTATTTTTTTTTATCCTCACCTGAGGATGTTTCCATGAATTTTTAGAGAATGTGGAAGAGAAAGGGAAAGACAGAGAGAAACATCAAAGTGAAAGGAACACTTTGATTGGTTGCCTCCTGCATGAGCCCTGACCTGGGCCCATGGCAGGGAAGAGCCTGCAACCTAGGTACATGCCCTTGGTCAGAATTGAACCCAGACCCTGTTGTAGGCAGGCCAAGGCATTATCTACTGAGCCAAACCAGCGAGGGCAGGATATGATATTTCTTAGCCCCTCCAGCAGAAGACCTTCGTTTTTTTCTCCAGGAGTAAGGTGGAAAAGCCCTACATCACCTTCTTGGATTCTTATTACCCACATTACTAAGAATATTACCAGTGGCATACAGGGAACTTAGCCAATGAGCAGCCAAAAAAGGTGTTTCCTCTGTGGTTCACACCGATCCCCGGCTTGGCCCCTGCCCAGGACTAAGGCCTTAGGCAGGGCATTAGGCCTGGGCAGGGGACCCCCAGCCCACTCCGACACAGGCTCTGCCCCTGCCCTGGCCTCAGGCCTCTGGCCAGGGTGTTAGTCCTGGGCAAGGGACCCCCAGCCCCTGGCAATTGCCGGCTCCGCCCCTTCCCAGGCTTCAGGCCTCTGGCCGGGGCCTTAGGCCTGAGCAGGGAACCCCCAGCCTGCTCAAATAGCAGGCTCCGCCCCTTCCCAGCCCAGAGGGGCATTAGGCCTAGGCAGGGGACCCCCAGTTCAGTACGATCTCCTGCCCAGGCCTAAGACCTCTGGCCGGGGCCTTAGGCCTGGGCAGGGGACCTGCAGCCCGCTTCGATAGTAGACTCTGTCCCTGCCCAGGCTTCAGGCCTCTGGCCAGGGCATTAGGCCTGGACAGGGGATCCCCAGTCTGCTCCGATCGCCTACCCAGGCCTCAGGCCTCTGGCTGAGGCAATAGGCCTGGGCGGACCTGCAGCCTGCTCTGATCGCAGGTTCCGCCCCTGCCCAGGCCTCAGACCTCTGGCCGGGACCTTAGGCCTGGTCAGGGAAACCCCAGCCTGCTCCGATTGCTGGCTCCGCCCCTGCCCAGGCCTCAGGCTTCTGGCAGGGCATTAGGCCTGGCAGGGGACCCCCAGCCCTGTGCGATCGCCGGCTCTGCCCCTGCCCAGGCCTCAGGCTTCTGGCCGAGTGATCACCAGCTCTGCCTCCCCGGTGCTGCCCGCCCCACCTGCAGTATGCAAATTTAATGGCCATCTTTGTTGGATTAATTTGCATACTATTCTGATTGGCTGGTGGGCATAGTGAAGGTATGGTCAATTAGCATCTTTGTCTTTTATTAGTGTAGATATTTACAATAATATAGCATTCATTCTTGAAAAGTATACTCAGGACAATATTATAACTGATTTTAATTTTTAAAACTTTGCACGAGCTTGTTATACCACATAAAAGAAAGATCTTTAAAAAAAACACCAAAATTTAATGTTTTAACTGAAAATTGCATTGAGCATGGAAAGGAAATAGTAACCTTCATATTACCAAACGGTTGAGTAATGCACTAGGATTATGAAGGCTTATAGTCCTTGAAGAATTATGTAAAATAAATATAAATGCAAAACACTGCATGCATATTTTGTGTTTATTATAAAGAAAAATAGCTTTTAGTATTCAATACAGATTGCATTTTTAATAACATAATACTGCCTGCTTCTGAGAGCATAGAGTGAGAAAAGTTCAACTTCAAGTACATGTTTTTCATGACACTCTGTGATCTTAAAATTGTCTGGAGTCATGAGTTTTCTCATTTTACCACTAGGCTTCTAAACATGCTACTCACTACTTTTGAAAAAACAACCTTGGTACATCATGATCTGTGGAAGCAATTGAGCTGAGTTGCCTCTTACCATTAATGTCACTAAACACATCTAAACCAGATTTTCCAAATTTTTATTTTTATTTTTTTTCTTTTTTTTTAAAAATTAAATCTTTATTGTTCAGATTACATTTGTTCCTCTTTTTTCCCCCCCATAACTCCCCTCCTCCCAGTTCCCGCCCCACCCTCCGCCCTCACTCCCCACCCACTGTCCTCATCCATAGGTGCACGATTTTTGTCCAGTCTCTTCCCGCATCTCCCATTCCCCTTTCCCCCCCAAGAATAGTCTGTCCATTCCCTTTCTATGTCCCTGATTCATTATAATCACCAGTTCATTCTGTACATCAGATTATTTATTCACTTGATTCTTAGATTCACTTGTTGATAATGCATGTTTGTTGTTCACAATTTGTATCTTTACCTTTTTCTTCTTCCTCTTCTTAAAGGATACCTTTCAGCATTTCGTATAATACTGGTTTAGTGGTGATGAACTCCTTTAGCTTTTCCTTATCTGTGAAGCTCTTTATCTGACCTTCAATTCTGAATGATAGCTTTGCTGGATAAAGTACTCTTGGTTGTAGGTTCTTGGTATTCAGCACTTTGAATATTTCTTGCCATTCCCTTCTGGCCTGCAAAGTTTCTGTAGAGAAATCAGCTGACAGTCATATGGGTATTCCCTTGTAGGTAATTGAGTCTCTTTCTCTTGCTGCTTTTAAGATTCTCTCTTTGTCTTTTGCTCTTGGCATTTTAATGATGATGTGTCTTGGTGTGGTCCTCTTTGGATTCCTTTTGTTTGGGGTTCTCTGCACTTCTTGGACCTGTAAGTCCATTTCTTTCACCAGGTGGGGGAAGTTTTCTGCCATTATTTCTTCAAATAGGTTTTCAATATCTTGCTGTCTCTCATCTTCTGGCACCCCAATAATTCTGATATTAGTGCGCTTGAAGCTGTCCCAGAGGCTCCTTACACTATCTTCGTATTTTCGGATTCTTTTTTCATTTTGCTTTTCCGGTTGGGTGTTTTTTGCTTCTTCGAATTTCAAATCTTTGGCTTGATTCTTGTGCTCCTCTGGTCTGCTATTGGGTATAATATTCTTTATTTCAGTCCGTGTATGCTTAATTTCTAGTTTCTTTATCGTAGCATCGAGGGTCTCATTAGTTTTTGTGAGGCTCTCCACAAGTTTATTGCAAGCCCTCAAAATTGCGTTTTTTAGCTCCATATCCTCCATTTCTGTCATGTTTTTTTGTCTCCACATTTTTTATGCTTTCTTGGTGCACCCCCTTGTGGTCTTTGTGCGCAGTCTTGTTCTAGTTAAGCCTTGATTTTTTTTAGTTAATACTGAGGGATTTGACCACCAGGCTGACTGGCTGTGAGAATCAGCTGTGTGGAAAACTTCTGTCCTCTGGGGAGGTGCTAATCTAGCCTTTGCCTGAGGCGATCCGGCAAATGGCTCTGCGCAGGGCTTGGGTGGGGCGGGATCAACAGGGCGGGTGGAGGGAGCAGTTATGGCTGCTCTCAGTCCCGTTCCCAGAGGCTCTGCTTCTCAGAACCCCAGCAGCCGCTGCAAACCTTGGAGAGAAAGCTGCCCTCAGATTCCAACTGATGCCGGACAATCCCGCTTCTCCCGTCTGAGTCTGAGTCCCTAGAGACTCGCCTGGATCTGGAGCCCAGAGTCTGAGACTCCCTCCAGACTGAAAATGACAACCGTGCCCTCAGCCACCAGCCCGCTTTGTGCGCGCACCTCGGTACCTTTGTACTTTCCACACTGCGCCTCCTCTGAGCCTCGGTTTGCTGTTCTCTTTCCTTCTAGTTGAAGAGTCTCTCCTCAGCCAGCATTCCTGTGGTTCTGGGTGATGTCTGTTCCGTCTTTTAGTTGTATTTTTGAAGTGGTTGTTTGCGGCAGCAGTCTCCGGTGTTTACCTATGCCGCCATCTTGGTTCTCCAATCTGATTTTCCAAATTTTTAAAATGAATACAAGTTTAACTCAGCTTCCTTACAGGTCAAATTGGGGAAAAAAATCGCAATAGTTCATGTAAGATGTGACTATCATAGATCACAACATTCTGTCTCTACCTGGAAAAAATGAGCAAACAGGCTAATCACAGCCAATGGGAACTGGGCTTTTAATAGACATCTCTTCTGTTGGTTATTTGACTTGGGGGTTGGCTAATCTCATGGAAGCATATGTTTTTCACTTGCAGTGACTCACTTTGCAAGATGAGACATGAAATAAACTATGAACTTTCCTGATAAAAAACTAAATTTTCAATTTTATTTTACATAATTCTTAAAGGACTATAAGCCTTCATAATCCTAGTGCATTACTCAACTTATGCTTTTGTTAATATTTCATGATCAGATTATTTAAACAAATTTTTACTTTGACCACATAACTACTATTTATTTAGTTTCTATCAGTGTGAGTATAGGGCCAGGGAGTTCCTGGCAATCCCCCAATGATACAGCATAGGAGTTTCCATGGAGCACAGGCAAGCATTTGAAGAATCTGGTTTGTCATCATCAAGGACACAATTAATTCTGTACTTGACGCCCTGTTCTACAGATCTGGAGATCATGCTGCAGGAAGTGATAACTCATTGGGGTTTCCTATCAAATGGGTAACATATACAAACTGGCACTCTACAAAGTGTAGATCTGCAGATATCAGATTTTTTTATATAGCCTCAAAAACCATATTCAAGATGTTTACATTTCTTACCCACAATAACAAATAATTTAAGATGGCATGCAGGATGATTTTTTAATTGCATATTAAAGAAAAAAGGCTATTTCAATAATCTGTGTATGAAATAATAAAGGCTAGCTTATATGCGGTAACACAGAGAAATTATGAAGGAAAAAAACAATATTATAAAGAACAATCAACAAATCCTGATAAATACTAATATTGGGAGACAGGAAGGATAGAGCATGAAGGGAAAAGAAAATAGAAGGGAGGACAGGGTGTATAAGTTCATGATATCATTATTAAGTCACTGATCTGAATTGAAATTTTCCTTATTTATATTCTGCTGACCTTTTTCTTTCCTTTTCACTAAGATAGTGTTTTCTTACTCTAGATTCTGTTACAACTGAGAGAATGAGTTTGTTTTGGGACTGGAAAGATCCATAATCTCAGTTATAGTGTTTGTTAGTATATTTAAACCTAGGTTTATCTACTCTTGAGTTTTGGAAAAAATGCCAACTATAGTAACTTTTTGTTATTCCCAGTAGTTATGTTTTATAAAGACACAGCAAAAACTGAATTAGCAGGGAAGTGGGGTGATGTAGAAAAGATTATAGGGGGGATAAATGGTGGTGGAAGGAGACGTGGCTTGGGGTGGTGAACACAGAATACAACATACAGATGATCTATTATAGAACTGTACACCTGAAACCTATATAATTTTATTAATTTTCACCCCCCCAAATAAATTCAATAAAAAAGTAAAAATGAAACAGACAAAAAAACTGAATTAGAGAACACCGGACATGTCCTAGGAAAAATATGGAATTTAGGTTCCTTCAAGCTTCTGGCCGTAACATTTTAAAAATATATATATTTTTATTGATTTCAGAGAGAAAGGGAGAGGGAGTGAGAGATAGAAATATCAATAATGAGAGAGAAACATTGATCAGCTGCCTCCTGCATGCCCCCTACTGGGGATCAAGCAAGAAACTCTTGGTTCATAGGTTGACACTCAACCACTGAGCCACACCAGCCAGGGTGGTCATCACATGTTTATCAGCAGATCAATACATAACTTTGTTTTATGTCTATTTCTTTTAAAGATACCTTATTTAATATATAATTGATTTATTAACATTAAACTAACAGCCAATACACTATAACTCATGCCTGTATAAAGCTTATCTAAAAGGTATTTTCTCCAAAAGGCATATCAGAGCCATTTTGCCTAAAGGAAACACTAGACAACACTTCAGCATTATGTTTGAGGCCTTTTTAAACAGTAAAATTATCAACATGAATCACAAAAATGAAAAAAAATTAGGTACTGAATAGACTCAGAAAGGACAGTTTATAGTCTGAGAGCTAAAACAAGAAGGTAGGGCTTCACTTGTCGACATCAGCCAGGAACTTGTGTGTCAGTAAAGTCGAATGTTTTGCCTCTCTGTGCATGTCCCCAAATGAACAGAAAAGCACCACAAGTATTGATCTGGGAGATCAAACAGAAATTTTAGTTTAAGGGGGATTCTCAAATACAGAATGTATGAAAAAAGAGGATTCACTCTATCTGTTTTAATTATTATTCTTAGATTAACTTTTTGTTTCTTTGGAAATTGAATTCTGTTTTGTTCAAATGCTTTATTTTCTGTGTCTACTTGTGTGTGTGATTTCTTTGTGGTAATTTGTCATAAGAAGAATCTGTTGAAATGAGAATTCAATGAAAAGAGTTTATCATTTTTATCTAAACTGAGAATGGTATTTCATTAGAAAGCACAGGATGACTTCTCACTATCACCACTAAACATCTATCTTTCATAGAGTCTTGAAGCTCAGGAAATGTTCTTATATAATAATTTCATGCTCAGTATTGTCAACATAAGAAACGTTCAAATTTGTAAAAAAAAAGTTGCATGAATTTATTTGAGCCAAAATGGATGACAATTGCCCAAAAGTTAGATCTAAGATGCTCTGGAGAGTGACAATTTTGTATTTAGTTTTATGCATTACAAATTAAGGAGGAAATGTAAGGAAGACAATATGAAGGTGTAAGAAAACAAAGCAGATTAGATTACAGGGTATTTAAGACAATGTGCTCTCTTGAGGGTTGTCACATGAGGAGTATTACTTCTGGTATTTCAAAGGTGTGTTAACCTAGATGTACAAGAACAAAGACAGGGCTTAAAAACCTCTCACTAAAAAGTTATAGTCTTGTGGGTGACTACCCACCATGACCTACCCAGTTAAGAATTTATGATCAAATAATTCTATGATTCTATTTTACCAAGAAACTATTTTTTATCCACAATTTTATATGTATCGCACCACAGTAATAGGAAGTAAAGAAAATAATATAATTTTGACAATTATGTAAACCTGAAAAAATCTATCCCTGATATTTACAGCTTTGGAAATTTGGGTTAGATATTCAATATTTCCATTTCCTAATTATAAAATAACCTGATATATTATAACTATGTCCTTAACATTTTATGAGAATATATATTTGAAATAATTCATGGCTTCTGCTGTTGAGTAGGCAGCAAATAAATCATATACTTTCTCTTATATAATAAAAACATTTATATTATCGATAAAAAAGCACAATAAATAAAACACTATCACAGGAATTAAAGTGTATTTTGCTAAAAATTAAAAACTTAAAAGAAAATTGACTTAGATCTCTAAGGTATATTTTTTTTTAATGGAAGAAAGAAAAATCCTATGATATATCATTTGTTTTTTTCAAGTGGAATAATTTGATGAGTGAATTCACATGGTCAAGACAAAAGTACAAAGTTTTTGCTTGAGACTATCTAAATACATCAACTGAGATATTAGTAGTCATTTGTTTTTTTTCTCTTAAAAATAATTGGGTGATTGCTTTTAAAAAGTGTAAGAGGTTTGTTTAACAAGCTTCAACTGAACTTGGCAAAACATTTTGAAAAAGCACCACAAAGAGAATTGTGTCTAAAGAATCAGTTGGCAGATATGGCAAAACAACTTACTGAAAGTGGGAATATATGTCCTTGGGCAAACCATCTTGACATAGAAAATTTCAGAAGCATCAAACAGGACATGAACATTTTTCACTTCATTGAGCCACTTTGTTCAGCCACCTTGCCCAAGCAGTACTATTTGGAATTAACAAGAGTCACCATGCCTAAAGTCATAAAACAGCAAGTCACAGAAACATTAAAAAAAAATCAATAATAGCAACAAAACAATGGAAAACCTCAAGGGAAAATACGGTATTTCCCCCTTTATTAAATGATAACTAAAAAAACTGTGAGCTCGGGCAATATTTTATTTCCATTGGAGTCTTGCTAAAAGTATTTCTGAGAGCAAAAGATTTATTTTCTCTGTTCATAATAAACATTTGAAATGAGCTTTTCCAATACTTTGTTCCAATGTATTACAAAATAGACATATTTACAGAGGATAATTAGCAACTGATTAAACACTGTGAATTTTCTCTTCTATCTCTCAAAAGGAAGTGGAACTGGTATTTATAATAATTCTATCCTAGAATATTTTATTAATCTGGAACAAGCACCCAGAAAGTTTAAGAGGTATTGAAATATAACCTATATTACCCTAACAAAAATGTAAGAAATACTGGAATTAAGCTACAACAATAAAGCACAACTTTATAGTTAATAGATAAATATTATAGTTAATTATGGGATGTTCTAAACATTTATAATCAAAACTGGGAGCAGAAAAATAAATTTTCCTTCCACCTTTCTAAATTAGGCTGGCTGGACTAATGATCAAATTAGTGTGAGATAGATTGGTGGGAGGAAATGACCAAAATATATTCTATTCATGAATGTACATACAGGATTCCATAAGAACTTGGGACCCAAGGACAAATTGGGCAGCTGAGGTTAACGTGCCATTTTGAACTAAGGAGAAAAGGGGAGTGAGAGGGGCAGGATTTATGGTTTGAAACTTCATGGGCAAGAAGGCTATTCACATGGAGATAGGAAAACAAGTATTTAATAAATAAATGTTTGGTGGGTCATCTTTAATAATGAGGCACATAGGGAACTTTGAACAAATGGGCCTTGCTAGATTCCTCCCTGTCTATCACACTTAGGTCATATTACACTCTAGGTATCTATGACAATGGCTCCCTTCCTGGAGAAAGCTCTCTACCTAAATGTTTTAGGCAATATGGAGGAAGGTCAAAGGTTTCTCCTGAGTCTTTTGTTTCTCAAAACTAACCAGCTTAAAATAATCAATATCTAAAAGAAGCACATTTTAGGGTAACCAACGCTGCTCCCCATTAAAACACTTGTGGTTGTAGCCTTGGCAATAAGAGTCTTTAAATCAGTTATTTGTAACTGATTCTTGATGTCCTCCATTTGGACACAGACAACAGTGTGGTGATGGCCAGAGGGGAGGCGGGGTGGGGGCGGGGTGGAGGTGGGCAAAGTTGGGGGAAATGGGGATATTTGTAATAGTGTCAAACAATAAAAATACATTTTAAAAATTTAATAGATCATGAAAAAAATCAAATGGATATTGAAGGTAAATAGTTTGACCAATTAAGTCAATGCAAACACTGGTTTCAATATTTTGTATTGTTCAATTTAAAAAAATGGTGAGAAAAAAATGGTGAGGAAAGGAGGAAAAGTTTTGGAAAAGCATAATTTCACATATACTAGCATATATGAAAGATGACAACAAGAAAGGGTAGAAATAAAGAAAAGCCAGTCTAACAAAGTCTTCTCGGTCTCTCTAATCCAGAGAAGTGAATTAGAATTTCAAAAGTAACCAAATGTGAATCAGTTTAAATAATTTATGTTGTACAAGCCATTAAATAATCAAGACAGCAGCAATGATTCCATTTTAATCGCACACTGAAGTGTTTTCCCTTTACCTGTTTATGCATTTCACTGCAGCATAGAAGGATTACTGCCAACCCCTGTTCAGCCTTTTTAAATCCACCTGCAAAATGAAGTTTTATAAAAATGTGCCAGTTCTGTCTTTTGAAGAATGTTTGATGGACTCCACTGCATTTATGTCCGGTAACTTGTAGTCAGAAGAAAAAAACAAAACGCACTACTGATGGAATTGCTGAAGTAAGTTAAACATTTTTTTTCACTGAGATGCAAAGGGCCATATTGGCACACATACGAGATTTTCTACCCCAGTCTACCTTGGGAAAGCTTAACGGAGCCCTTTACTTTGTGTTTGTTTATTTGCTCTCCTCTCCTTGACTCACTCTGAACTATTTTTCACCCAGACGATAGAAAGTATTCTGAAGCTAAGCAAGGACTTAAGTAAAACCGAAATGGTTTCTGTCCTTGGTGCTCTTCTCTGAGCCTCCCTAATAACTCACATTGCAAAGTTCCTCCATTCGGTGACTCTTCAGTCATTCAGAGCTAGTCAAGGGCATCAGGCTAAGAGCTTGTGTTAAAACGAATGTCCTGCAGTTCCCCCAGTTCCCTTATGAGCCATAGCTATTTGGTAAAGATACTTCTCAACAGGAGAAATGCACAGAAATCAGAACCCAAGGCTGGGTGGCTTCTTTTTGAGCCTCAGGAAGTTGTTTTTACAACAGAAGATGTGAGTAACGCCAGGTTGCAGCCTCTGCTGGAGCCTGGGTGTGTCACTGCTACCATAGGTATTAAAAAAGAAAAAAAGAACAAAAATAAATGGAGTCACTTTACAGTAGGAAATTGTTTTTACCATGCTTTTAAGCTACTCCACAATAGCAATAATGCAGATGTTCTGCAGAGGAAGATAAAACTTAAAGTACATGGTTCAATGACATTTTTAAAACCACTAGACTAAAAAATTCTACTTTTTTGACACTTAAAGGGTTTCCTGTTTTAAATGCTTAACGTGCTAGTGACCAAAGCTTATATAATTAAAAGTCAAAATGGTAATCATGTAAATGTGAATATTAAGGAACCTGGGGAATATTCAAGGTTTTAAAAGCATAGCTTATCCTTCATATATTACAAATTAAGAGTTATAGGGTGTCTACATTAAAATACGTAATAAGGGTTATTCACATGTTACTAAAAAACCTTGAACTAATCAAAAACAGTTTCAATCTAATAGAAATCTAGCCATATTTTCTTCATATAATCTTGGGCAAATTATTCATTTTCATGAGTCTAAATTTATCTTTCAATAAACTAGCACATATTTTATGCCAATTATAGAATTGTGTTTTTTAAAGATATTTACTTTTATTGATTTCAGAAAGGAAAGAAGAGAGAGAGAGAGAGAGAGAGAGAGAGAGAGAAACATCAATGATGAGAGAGAATCATTGATCCACTGCCTCCCGCATGCCCCACACTAGGGATTAAGCCCTCAACCTGGGCATGTGCTCTGACCAGGAAGTGAACCAATACCTCCTGGTTTGTAGGTCAATGCTCAACCACTGAGCTACACTGACCAGGGAAGTATTATTTTAAAGACAAAATGAAAATGACTTTGTGTCAATGCACCTTGAAATGAGCTTTCCTATGATAAGGACATATAAAAATTCACATAAAATATGAAATTGGAGTTCTTTTTTTCTTCCTTCTTTACATCTTTGTTTCTTTCATTCTTCACAATGATATTAATGTAGCATAAGACCACAGCTAGTAAGCTGGACTGTTACATCTGAAAATACATTTTGGCACTTATGTGATATAGAAGTAAAAGAACATAATTATGTTCTGACGATGTCATTTTAATCCAAGTTCTTATCACTAACAGCATTCAAATTTGGTTAGGGGTAAGAAATTTTACACAGCTACATATGTACATTCATTAAAACAATTAAAGATTGTTCCCAGTAATAAAGAAAATCATTTGCCAACTTAGGTTTAACACAGTCAGAACATTTGGCACTGAATTAAAATTTTGAATTCTGCCTTGTCATTAATGCATTAATGGGACTGATTCCAAAAATTAAAGCCAAACTACAAAATGAAACACTATGCATGTTTATACCTTAACTGAGTGTGCTATAAAGGAGGCTTTAATTTCACTCTGAACGGGGAAGAAAAAAATTCGTACGAGAATATAAAATGAAGGCCCATGTTTGCTTTGAGAGGAACAAGTAAAAATGATTTTCCAAAAATTTTCTTAAATTATCAGCTTCCGTTTTCTCTCCTATTATATGTTATTAATACTAAACCATATTAGACAGGGAGAATCAAGATGGCAACATTGGTAAATGCCAGAAGTCACTGCCTCCCACAACAACATCAAAATTATGACTAAATTACAGAATACCAATCATTCAGAACCACCTGAAATCTGACTAAATGGAAGTCCTATAACTAGAGAAGTAAGGAAGAATGTGCAAGAAGACTGGTAGGAGGGGTGGATGAGCGACAGTCTGGTATGACACCCACATGTGGCATGGTTTTAATAGGGAGGGATATCCTCCCTGTGAAAGCCTCCAGTGAGGAGAAAGGGGTCCCAGCCCCACACCAGACCCTAAGCCCAGGGTTCCAGAGCTGGGAAGAGAAGTCTCTGTAACTTCAGGCTGTAAAACGCATCAGGATTGAGGCTAAGTGACATGGAGGCTGCTCCAGACCCAGGCAATTTCTCTTAAAGAACTGGTGCACAGACTTATCCATACTCGTTCCCTTTAAGCTCCAGCACTGAAGAAGTGACTTTGGCGGGGGCGGGGGTCCAGGGACCTATGTGGAGGAACTGGATTGTCTGGCATTGGGACAGCAACTCGGGGGTGGCTTTCTCCCAGACAGGGTTCTCACAGGGGAATTGTTCCTATGCTGGGACCTCCCTCATTGCAGAGTTGACTGGCAGCCATATCTGAGTTTCCATCAGCATGGATCACACTGTTTGCTCTGCCCTGGTGATTCCCTGAGACACCACCCCACCCAGTTTTCAAAAAAGCCACTGTTTGCAGTGGCATTTCCATATGAATGGCCTTTCCTGGCTCAGGCTTCAGACTTTCCTAAAATCTCTCAAACAAGTAGCAGCTGGACTCAGCATGCCCCATACCTATAAATAAAAGGCCCAAGACCTGGCACTAGCACCATTCCTGCCTTGCTTCACAGCTTGACCTTGCCTGGACACTTCCAAGCCCAATGCAAATAGCATCCATCTGCAGATCACTCTGTAACTCCTGACAGGTGGCCCCAGGCAGGGCACAGGCTGTGTCCAACTTTTCACCTCCCAGGATGCCCCAGAGCAAGTACAGTTTCAGACCATACCAGATTATAACTCTCCACATCCAAAAGGGACACACTCAAAGGGCAGACTCAGGGAACATCAAAAACCTACTGAAGCAAGTCCAGCTCCATAGGAGTGTTTCCTGCCAAGCAGCTCTTCCATTGTGGATGCAGTTGGTTTTCACAACCAATTGGTCAGGAGGTCAATTCCTCCCAGTGATGCCAACAGCAATCAAGGCTCAACTACAATAAGAGTATGCACACAAAGAGGTGCACCTAGAGTGCCCAGCTCAGGTGACTTGGGAATCTGAGCCACTGGTCCCTACAGGACACCTACTCCACAAGGCTACTCTATCAATTCCAGGAGACATAGCAACTCTACCAAATACATAGAAATAAACACAAGGAAGAAGTCAAAATACAGAGACAAAGAAACATATCACAAATGAAAGAACAGAAGCAATCTCCAGAAAAAGAGCTAAATGAAATGGAAGCAAGAAAACTAATAGATACAGAGTTCTAGATACAATGGTTATAATGTTGTTCAAGGATCTTAAAGAGATTTTAAGTTCTTAGTGAGAACTTCTAGGGGCCTAGATAGACTTTCAAAGATGTTAGTGAGAATTTCAAAGATATGAAAAAGAACCAGCCAGAAATTAAGCATACACTAACTGAAATAAAGAATAATTTACAGGGACTCAACACTAGAGTTGAGAATTCCAAGAATCAAATTAATGATTTTCAATTTGAGGAAGCAAAAAACACCCAATCAGAAGAACAAAAAGAAAAAAAAGAACCCAAAAATATTAAAAGAGTGTAAGAGCTTCTAGGACAACTTCAAACATACCAACATTTGCATTATGGGGTTGCGAGAAGGAGAAGAGATAAAACAAGATATTGAATACCTATTTGAATAAATAATGACTGAAAACTCCTATATGTTGAAATAAATAAATTTATACTCCAGAAAGCATAGAGAGTCCCAAATAAGAGGAACTTAAAGAGCCCACACCAAGGCACATCATAATTATAATTCCAAGGGTTAAAGACAAAGAGAGAATCTTAAAAGCAGCATGAGAAAAGCAGTTAGTTACCTATAGGGGAGTGCCCATAAGACTGTCAGCCAATTTCTCAACAGAAACTATGTAGGCAAGAAAGGAGTGGAAAGAAATATTCAAAGTGATGAACAGCAAGGAGCTATAATCAAGATTACTCTACCCAGCAAAGCTATCATTTAGAATTAAAAGCCAGATAAAGAGCTTCTCAGAAAAGAAAACACTAAAGGAGTTCATTATGACCAAACCTGCATTACATGAAATGTTGAAGGGTATTATTTAAAAAGAGGAAGAAAAAGAAAAAAAACAGATAGAAATATGAACAATAAAATGTCAATAAATACATATCTATCAATAATTGAACCTTAAAAATCAAAATAAATGAACAACGAATCTAATGAACACAATAAACTAATGAATAAAATAAAACTAGAGGCAGGTAAACATGGAATAGACAGAGGGAAGGGAGAAGTTGGGGTGGGAAGAGATTAATCAAAGATGTTATAAGCATATATGAATTACCTATGGACACAGACAATAGGGCAGTGCAGACCTGGGGTGGGGCAGAAACCAGGTGGAGAGGGACAATGGGGGGATTATTGGGGACATCTGTAATACTCTCAATAACAAAAATTTAAAAAAATAAACCAGACTAAGGTTTTTGTTTATTTGTAGGTTTTATTGGTTTTGTGGTTGTTTTGTTTTATATTAGCTAAATAAAATGTAAAAGATTTCCATAAATTTTCCATAATGCCTTAAAAAGAGGACAGTGTCATTTGTTCAAATATAAATAATATATATTACTATGCACATTTAATTATTTAAACTCAGATCTAAAATATAATTTTCAACTACCTACTTTCTTATAGACCACTGCTTTCTTTTGGGTGTGTGTGTGAGGTGGGGGAGGGGAGGATTTTGTCTCCTGATTATTAGTAATACAAACAGTTGGTAAAATGTAGTTGATTATATATAGGTTTTATCTACTGCTTCCTGAAATTCCAGTACTATAAGAGAAAAGAGATAAAAGTCAGAGTGAAATGTTGGGGATCAAAATTCACAATTTTGATCACAAGGTCAAAGAGTTGGGAGAAAAAGCAACATAAACAAAATGCTGGCAGCTGGTGATAAGTGCACAAGTGGTAACTGATTTATCAGACTAAAAAACTGAGATTTAAGCTGGCAGAAAAAATGCCTAGGAACAAACCCAACTGCACAACAGTATCCCAGAAAGCCACAGGGATTTTGGCACAGCTAATGTTGACAGTGTGGATATAACTGGAGCTAAAATTTCCTTGTTTGGGGCATCTAGGCTGGAGGTTTACTCTCTGGAGAGTTCGCAATGGCATCCTGTTGGAGGCAATAAACACAATTCATGGTCGTAATACATGATGAAAGCAGAGATCTGCGTGGAAACCTGCACATTGAAAATTGAGAGGGCCCAGCATTTGTGTGCTCAGCTCCTCTTAGGAGGTTAAGACATCCTCACCCTTGCCCGGGAAGGACAATGAAATCTTCTCTTTAGGAAATTAATAAGATAATGATTTGCAGAAATTTTTAGTCAAGGGCGCAGCCAGATTAATCTTATAGAAATGTTTATATCCAAAGCCCTGCCTTACTTCACAGAGATTCTGGTAGATTTTCAAGTTCTTAACTCAACTATGGACACAGAACCAGAAATCATTTGACAATTGAGGAAATCTAATATGCAAGACTGACATAATGAAGAATCACTGTGAAAACAGACAATGTATGGAGTAGAAAAGATCTTTTTAAAAAGCACAACTATCACACAATATCCTCAAAAAAAAGAGCAAGATATTTGATCTGTTCTAAAGGCTTTATAAAGTAAAATATTCAGAGAATGCCTAAAGACACATATATGTGATAAGTATTGGGACATAAACTTAAGAAAATATCATATTAGAGAACAAAACTACAAACAAAGTGAAAATAGATGAAAAAATATAAGGAAAGGAGAACACAAGAGCAGGTTTTATATCATGTGGATTGGTTAAGACGAGTTCTAGAAACAGGGAGTAGAGGAACTGACAGGGGAGGACATCTTTCAGAAATTGTATTTTAGTTATCAGTATTAAAAGACAGTTGTTTCTTGATTGAAATTGGCCATCACTTCACTAAGTAGCAATCAATGGATAAACAAAGAAAAACCTACACTGATACAAAATATTTTAGGATTGAAGCCCTAAAATCATCCAAAATTTAGAAGAAAATCCTTACATCTGGGAGAAAAAGACATATTTTGTTTCTTCACACCAATACAATAAATTAAAAAGTAGTTAAGCACTCACTTTCTTCAATTTTTTTATGTTTTTTCCCAATCTATAAGTATATATAGAAGTAACCTATTAATCTAATTTACTCATTCATTTATTTAATCTTTCAAGTATTATTGAATAACTATTTTGTTTCAGGTATTGTTCTAAGTACTAAGGAGAAATATTATAAAATAAATTAAATTTTATTTTAATGTAGTTTACATTTCACTAGTAGAGATGAATAAAATAAATAAATAAATAAGAAATAGAGAATTTTAGATAAGTGTTGAGGGGAACAAATAAAGCAGGCTAAAGGAATACAAAGTACAAACATGGTAGAGGGGTATTGACTTTTGATAGAGGCTATCTGGAGAAGGTCCCCCTGAGAGTGGGTTACTGAATAAAAGCAGTAAAGGGAGCAATCTAGTAAAAAAAAAAAAGTCCTGGAAAGGACCATTCCAAGGAGTTCTATATGGAGCAAAAATCTTGAAATTATAATACACATAGCATATTAAAGATACAGGAAAAATTCTATGCACTTGACACAATAAAAGGAGAGGATTAAGACAAGTGATCAGAAAACTAAGGACAGAAGTGGGGGCTATGTCTTATACAGGATGGGGCAAAAGTAGGTTTACAGTTATGAGTACATGAAACAGAGTTTACTCTTGTATTATCACTTATTCATTTTTGTATTGTTTTCCATATGAACAACTGTAAGCCTACCTCTGCCTCACCCTGTGTGCATGATCATAGTAAAGACTTTGAGTAAAGTCTCAGTGAAATAAAAACCCAGCAGAAGTGTGAAAGCATTTTTAGACGTCAGTTGTAGCACATTTACTATGACAGCTAAAGGAGTGACCAGAAAAGTAGTAGGAAAACTAGATTCTAAGAATGTAATAATGACAAGTGAAAAAAGTATTAGAGGAAGAGAGTAATCCTCTGTGTCAAATGATACTGTTAACCAAGTAAAGGAAGATTGAAGTAAGTTCATTGCATCTGATAACAAGAAGTCATTGCTGATTTGACAAAGGAAGTTTATCAAATGGTACACTCAAAGCACTACCTGCAGAAACCTAATTGGAGAGGGTTCAAAAGGGAATAGGTTGATATAAATATTTTTTTTAAATATAACTAAGTTTTGCAGTAAAGAGTTAAAGAAAAATGAGATAGCAGCTGAAAGAAGAGTGAGATCAGGGCAATTTTTCTTTCAGATTGGAGAGATAATACCATACTTGGATGCTGACAAAAAATGGTCCAGAAGAGAGAGTGAGAGAGAGAGAGAAATGATGATGATAAAATAAGATGGGAGAATAGATGGAGCAATATCTTTAAGAACCTGAGATGGAATGGGATTTAAGGCATACTAGGCAATTGTGCAGTGTTTAGCTTCTGTTTGGAACACAGACAATACACCTTTAGCAATGAAAGAAAATCAACAATATGTGAGCTGATATGCAGGATGATAGATGTAGTCTCAAAGAAATTTCCTGAGCCCAGCTGGTGTGGTTCAGTGGTTGAGCATCAACCCAAAAGGTTACTATTTGGAGTCCTGGTTAAGGCACATGCCCAGGTTGTGGGTCCTGCACACCAATTGATGTTTCTATCCCTCTCCCTTCCTCTCTCTCTCAAATCAAAAAAACATATTTAAAAAAAGTAATTTCCTGAAAGTTATCTCCTTATTATTTCAATCTTCTTAGTGATGTATGAATCAAGATTATGATCTGAGAGTAGGGATAGGGTGATTGAAGGAGAGAGAATAAAGTATGAAATAGATGTGTAGAAGAGTCATAAAGAAGGAAGACTTTTCTAGATATTTGGATAATAATTTTTTTCTCCTTTGCCCATTTTATCAGAAAAGCACTGCATATAAGCTTCACCAACGTGAGGCAATTAAACAAAATAGCGAACATGAAAATCATACATCTCACAATATCAGCTCTGTATTTATCAACCAACCAGCTATACTGGATGAAACATAGCCTAGGAGAGAAATCTCTCTCTCTCTCTCTCTCTCTCTCTCTCTCTCTCTCTCTCTCTCACACACACGTGAAACTTTTGTTGACCTAACGCATTAAATTATTTCAGAAGATGATATTACTTCTGGCAGAGAGTTGGAGGAAAAATCACTGATGAGTACACAAAACCAATGATACATATTTAAAATGGTTTACCTACAAGTGATAATTTGTTCAAAAAATTATATAATTGGCAGACCATAGCTGAGCTCTATTTTTTATATTTTTATGCTATAAATACAGTAAAACTTCATCATGAGTCTGTTTCAAAATATTATAAGTGATAACATGTATATGTGAATGGGTGTGGGGTAGATTTTTTAAAAAGTTAAATCATTTATTCAAATGTAGTTAGTCAAAATATATGTTAATTAAAAATAATTAACAACATATAAATAAAATATAAATACATATAAAACTAAATAAAAGAATTGAAAGGACCTCTGAAAAGTAATAAGAAGTAAAAGGGGTTCACAGGGGATTTAATTTTTAGAACCACTTTAATTTTTAAAAATTTTAAACAAGCATAATTAAATTTTTAAAAGAAATAACTGTAGTATAAAGTAATATGATGTCATTTTAGAAGTCAGAAATCCAGCTATACACTGAGTGGTCAGATTTTTATGACCACCCCATCAGCACTTCGTTGGGCCACCTTTTGCCTTCAATACTGCGGCGATTCCTCTTGAGTCAATGCCAAGAAGAATCGCGGCAGTATTGAAGGCAAAAGGTGGCCCAACGAAGTACTGATGGGGTGGTCATAATAATCTGGCCGGTCATAAAAATCTGGCCACTCAGTGTACATATAACTTTGTGTAAACTTAAGGTGCATGGCAGGTTAAATTGAAAAATTTATATACTGTACTGATTGTCATTGTAGCAATAATTGGCATCTTTATCACATGAATATTTCTTTTAATGGTTGGGATAATTAAGTCATAGTCTATTAGAAAATTTTATGATTATTACATGATATTGTCATCTAGATTCACTATACTGAACATTATATCTCTAAAACTTATTTACTGCTTGTTGCAAGTTTGTACCTCTGGACAACATCTGTCCCATCCTGCCATTACTTTTCTCCTTGTAACACTTACAAATATATGTAAAATCTAAAAAAAATAAAAAATTCTGTTGTTAAAGGTAAAGGAACAAGAATGTTGCCACCTATATTTTAAGTACAAAAGGAACAAAAACTAGTTGTTATATACCTGGAGTTGCTCTTTTCAGTGCTGTATGTGTTCAGGCATTACTATGGTTTTTTGTCCTGTGCATCGTATTCACAAAGTGACTTTATGCAATGTTGGCATGCTCTGAAACTGCTTATGTTTATGAGGAGAACATTATAGCTTCTCTGTTCAAATAAAGCCAATTCTTTCTTGAAAACAGCCAGATGCTGCTGTTTTGTTTTTCCTCATTTTCTGCCTCTTTTAGTGATGGTTTAAGACTAAAATTAGTTCCTCTTGAGGTTTGTTATTTGGGTCTACAATGAAAAAAGATGGCATAGAAAGATATGGAGAAATATAAAACCCAAAGTAAAATCATAAACTTATAAATTAATATAAATATAGAACTTTTTTAAAGTGAAAGACGAACATGTCACCTGAATTCAAAACCAAAGTTGTATGCTGTCTTTAGCAAAGCCGCTTACATCTCAGAGAGAAGTAGTGAAAGGCAGAAAAACAGTTATACCAAGAAAATACTGACATTAAACCAAAGGGATGTTAGGATCGGTAACTTAATAAATAAAATAGGCTTTAAAGTAAAAAAAGTTACTTGAGACTCTCTTTAATTTCCTGATATAACTTTCAATTCAGCAGGAAGATATGGAAATAACAACATTGTGAAGTTTAATAACATAGTTTACTAGTAACTGTATAAAATAAAAATCCCAGAAACACAGATGCTTCAAATATTAGTCCATCCAATTCTCTGGGTCTTTTCCATCTGAATATATGAATATTTTTGTTATTCTTAATATGGATGAATTAATATGAATTATAAATCAGGGCAGGTTTCTGCCATACCAAAACCTAAATTAAGATGAGTTGGTAAGATGAGGGAAAATATTTGCTAAAACTATCAGCAGTAATAACTGGGGATGCTTAGCTGGAAGCTCTGTGGGAAGTGGTTATGATAGAGTAGGCAGTGAGAGAACTGAAAGGGTTAGCTAGCTAGCTTAATTAGGAAGGTTTAGGGAATGAAGGGGGTCCATGGGAGAGGAATACATAGATGGGGACTTAAAGAAGCCAGGCTGCTTATCTTACTTGTATAGAGGATAGAGAAATGCCACAGGCAAATGGAAACACTTCTGGCCTGAGCAATTAAAGTGACCATAAGTTGGGAGAGCTATAAGTAGCCCTGACCTGAGCAGCTGGGAGAGCTATGAGATAAGACATCTCTGTCAGTACAACTGGGAGAAAACCACAAGATCAATCAAAAGTGACTCCAACCTAAACAGATCAGATGACCAAATGAGGAAAAGTGAGGATGTGGGTGTCCTGGGAGTTGGTTACAGGGCTAAGGTCCCACGGTAGAAAAGGAGGGTCTCCAGAATATATAAGATTTCAGACAAAGAAAGCAGGGGACACCTTTCTTAGGTGGCCCCTCTCCCCCTCTGCGCCAAGAGGGACAGAATTTTAGGCTTAGAATTTAGACTTAAGGTTTTAGAGGTAGTATTTGCTTGCAGTAAAGTGTCTGTATTTTTCACCTACCACCTTTGGTCCTTAGGTCTGTTGAGTACAGAGACAGAGTTTTGGTCAAACTAGAGATAACATTTAGGCCTCCATTGTGTTTCAGACCCAGGCTCAGGAAAGCAGCCAAACCAGATGAAGTGATGCCATGGCTGACATTAGGACCAGATGCAATGACTAATACCCCTACCCTAGCACCAATCAGTAAAGACCACACCTGGAAGTTGATGAATATTCTGTGAGATCCTCCCCTAAAATCCCTGCCTTTGGAAAACAGATAAAACCCCTTAAGACAAAGAACCCAGGTTCTCTCTCATTAATTCTCTCTCTCTCTCTCTCTCTCTCTCTCTCTCTCTCTCTCTCTCTCGCCCATGCCTTTCCCCACCCCCTTCTTCCCTCAGGCAGGCTCTCTCTGGAGTTCTCTGGAGCCTTTCTCACTCTTCTCTTAGGCACAAGCCTTTACTCCCCACCTCCTAAGCTCCACGGACTCTTCTTTTGCCTTTGTGACTTGTTTCCTGAGTCCAAGCAGCCCAGATGACTCACTTCTGTTATTTATGTGACTTTCTAAATAATCTTTGTAGATCTGAGTTCTTGGCTCTGAATTCTTTCTTAGCTGAACTTAAGAACCAAGGTCTAACTCAGGGGTCCTCAAACTACGGCCTGCGGGCCACATGAAAATACAAATATTGTATTTGTTCCCGTTTTGTTTTTTTACTTCAAAAAACAGGAATTTGTTCATAGTTTTTTTTAAACTATAGTCCGGCCCTCCAATGGTCTGAGGGACAGTGAACTGGCCCCCTGTTTAAAAAGTTTGAGGACCCCTGGTCTAACTCCTGAGGCTGTGTTTTGTGTTGACTGTTTTGATTGCTTTGGCCAGTTACACAAATGAGATAAACCCAGGGCGGAAATGGCCAATTTTCAATTAGAAATTTTTTTAAAAGGTCTTTGTAACACTATGTTTTGAGAATATAATTTTTCCTGGAATAAATGATTTAGAGACTGACTTAAATGATTTAATTGAACCAATTAATGCTAAAAAAAATCTTGTGTGTTGTATTAATTCTTTGAACTATTTGAATGGCATGAAATAAAAAACTAGACACCAAATTAATTCAATTTGTGAGCTCCTATAGGAAGTACAATTTTGGGGTAAGAAACTCAAAGGCAACAGCTGTTGAATGATCTCTAATTCTACATGAGTTTTGAAAAGCTCTTCAATTTAAAGTAAACTATATAAGAAATTGGTATGATTTCATTTTTTGTATTATTGACAGATAAATATGATAGATTTATGTCATATTAACTATTTGCCATTTAATTTTTGAACTTTAACCTGTAAGACAATTTTGTTTTTTGTTTTTACATCTATTTCTTCTCTAGGAAATGTCTTAATAGATAGCTTGACTATGTGATTGAAATTTTTTTTTTAATTCAGCAATCATCATGATGTCATTTTTTTTCATTGCAGAATTTATAACAGACTTTATAGAACAATTTGACTGCAAATAAATTGGGAAACCTTCAATCTTGAGTCATGTATGATTTTGGTGTGTATTTAATTAATTGAATTACTTTTCTGAGCCATTGCAGAGATTTTTGGCTTTATAATGTATACGGCCTTCCATAAGATTCCGGTTTCTTCCTTTCCCCCCATCCATTTCTCAAAATAATATAAAACAGTTAATTATCATCCTAAGAGAAGGGATGATAGCGATTGGTCTGCATTTCTAAAATGAGCTAATTGAGAAATACACATGGGCTCAGAAAATTCAGTCCATTCTCTTTTTCTGCTCCAACTAAATAGACAGAATACGTAGAAGTGTATTTTTTGCAGAGGCTGCATTTCCCTTGAATGGGGCATTGTGTGTAGACTTTGGTATAATTAGGGAGACCTCAGGCCCATTTGATACTTAAATCAAGCTGTGTCTTTCCATGTAGCCTTACCAGTCATAAAAATGATCTCTTGCTGTTTTGTCTGCTGAGTTGGCTATTTTATTTATCTATTTATTCATAACTTGAATAGAAAAAGGAATGCTATTTACTGGCCTCTCCAAAAAGCAATAGACAATGTGAGCTTTAGATAATCATGTAAATCCTCTACCTTGAGACAAAATCTTTAGGCTGATGATTCTGATTTATGTTTTTTTTCTTGCCATTCTCTCTCTTCTGAGCTCTAACTGCATTTCTATAAGCACTTATGGGACACCCTCTACACAGATATCTCATTACAGCTCAATTTTAGTACACTTAAATTTATTATTTAATGTTTATTCTACTATAGTCTTTATTTTTGTTCATAATCTTTAAAGCATCTAATCCAGAGGTTTTATAAGACATTGAGATCTAATGTAACTAGGGCTCTTACAGACATAGCCTCTTTAGAACAATAAACTTTCAAAGTTTCCAAGGCACGCAATTTCCCAAGTTAAGCAGGGAAAACTGACTTAACATTATATGGAAATTAATGAAATTGAAGAATTTTTTTTATCAATAAATGTCTTCTTCAATCTTTTCCAAAAGAAAGGAGTCCCAGGGAATAGAGAAGATTACTTTTAGAATTAAGATACACTCAGGTCCCTCATTTTAGGAGGCTGATGCATTTGGTAAGAAATGAAGTTAAGGGCAGAATTTAGGAGGGCCAGGATAGGAGAGTGCTGTGGAAATATACACATTTATATGGGGTGAAGAAATGAAGAGACAGGCGTATACCTCCTATTACATGGCAAATTCTGGGTATAACACAGACACATAATTTCTATTACTTTAAAAATATGTTTTTATTAATTTCAGAGAGAGGAAAGGAGAGGGAGAGAGTGATAGAAACATCAATGATGAGAGAGGATCATAGATTGCTGTCTTCTGCATGCCCCCTACTGGGAATCGAGGAGCCTGCAACCCAGGCATGTGCTCTGACTAGGAATTGAACCATGACCTCCAGGTTCATGGGCCAATGCTCAACCACTGAGCCACATCAGCCCAACCATTTCTATTACTTTAGTACATAGTGCCATTGGCTGGACGATAGTTATCATGTTGATGTTGAAAAGGGTTGACTAGCTTGCTTAAGACAGAAAGAGAGGGGGTCCAGAGAGGATAGAGGCATCTATTAAAACAGCCATAAAGCAAGGACAAAGGTATCTCTGGCCTGAGCAGCGGGGAGAGCCACAGGGGTAATAAAACATCTCTGGCAAAGAAAACAAAAAGCCACTTTACTCTTTGAGCTGAGAAACCAGCAGTTTCCGTCTCAAGGCTTGGCAGGATAAGGTTGCTAGGTACCATAACATAGATCAAAAGTAACTCCAACTTGAACAGGTAAGATGGATATGTGAAGGACAAAGAAAAGACACAGGGTATAGGAAAAAAATATATATTTTCACAGAGGATAGAGGAATGTTGCAAAATAAGGGGAAAAAGGGGGAGGGCACCACTTGGGCTTTGGCCTTTGCAGAGTGACCAATGAGGAAAGCATGGGGGTCCTAAGTGGGGAAAGGGTCCAATTGGAAATGGTCATGAAGAGACAAAGAGCTACAGCCTTTAAAATGCCTCAAGACAAAGAGAGCAGTAGCCATCCTCTTTAGGGGACCACCCTTCTGTCTCTCCTTAGCCAGGAGAGAGATTCTTAGAATCAGAAACTTAAATTTAGAGTTAGCAGTAGAATCTGCTTGTAATAAAATTTCTGTATTTCTCATCTACCACCTTTTGTCTGGGCTCCATCCTTCAAATCCTTCTAAACAAGAACCCAGGAAATGTACCCTGCTCAATAAAAAAAAAAAACAAAAACCTGAATCAATATGAATAAAGATCATGTTGTATCTAATCAATTAAAAAGGGCACAATATTCAAATTCTTAACTGACACTTTAAAAGAATCTGAATGAAATTTGTCTTTCCATGTAATATACCAAATATTTAGTTTTGTTTGGGGGGAGGCAACAGAAGTTATAGTAAGTTACTGATATTATCTTTGCCAGCAAATTATTTAGCACAGGTTTGCCGTGAAAAATATAATTTTACAAACCAACAGCATACAGGATAATATCTCTTAATAAGCCAAATAAAGAGATAACATACTTCAAACAAACAAAAAATTAATCGCACTATTCTCCCCCAAAAAAGAGGAAATGAAGGAAAATAATGTTCAAATTTAATATGAGGTGTACCTTTTTATATGAGAAGGCACTCAGAGGAGAGGAGAGGAACTGAGAGCTGATTTTTAGCTGCCAGAGCAAAAGTAAAAGTCTCCAGTTGCTAGAGCACGTTGCTAGGGAACAATAATACTGGTGTTGGCAGGCAAGCTGTCTTCCTTCCTGGGGCAGCTGTGCAGCTTTTTACCAATGCCTATAAGAAAGTAGCCGTTATCAAGGTAGCAGCTAATACCCCAAGGGTTTTTGGGGGAGTTTTTAGGTTAGCTTGAGAAGCCCAAACCAAAACAAATACTTTTCACACACTTTCAGTATCTATAGTCTAAATGTTCCCTTGACATAGTTGTGTCTTAACATGTTTTTATCAATGAGCCCCAGTGGGGCCCCTCCACAGTTGAACTGCTGACTGCTTATCAGCAACAACAGATGTAGAATGATGCTGTCTGACACAATTCATACTTATATTAAAGCAACTTTTTTCTCTTTATCATAAACAAGTGGATTAAAATAGCTTTACTTCAGTCATAAACAAGTGGATTTGATATTAAACCAATGCACAGCACCAACATTTTACTTTTATCCTCAAAAAAATAAGACTTCTGCCAAGTATCTGATCTAAAATGCTGTGGGGTTTTTTGTTTGTTTGTTTGTTTTATAGGCAGAGAATCATAGATAGAGGTTTACCTACTTTGAGAACCCTTCCCAGTATAGTACATTAGATCACATTCACCTTCATTTGTTCCCTTTTCCTCCTTCTCCAATATATCCTTCTGATTTTCTAGAATGCATGTTATTCTCTTAGAGTGGCCCCCTCAGTCCAGACATCACAATAGACACAATGTTACAGATTAGCACTGTCAAACCTTGATCTAATCTAAACAAGATAACGCTTTTTTAGCAGCATCCAAGTTTCCATTTAGCTCTCAGTGTTCCCAGTTTCCCTCAAAGGCTTCAGAGAATCAATGACATTGCCTTCTACCTTTGAAACTGGATTTTCTCTGAAGGAATCCTCTTTTTTCATCAAAAAGCTAGATGACATAACTAGCAAGAGTACAGGCTCCAAACCCAGATGCTCGAGTTCAAACCTAACTCTTCGACTCATGTTTGTCTCTGAGGAAGGTTTTAAACCCTTCTTTTCTTTAGAAGAGGAGATTCTTTAACCCTGGCAGAGATATTTTACAGTAACCAATCATGTTAGTTCTCTAAATAACTATGGCAAAAATATACATTTCTCAGAAGAGTTGTGCTGACAGTCTCACTGGGCCCATTTCAGGTTTAAGGATGCCTCCTTCCTTATTGTATCTGTATTTTTTCAGTCCTCCATGATATTACTATCAGGTTAGGACAACCTCTACAGTTAGTCACATTATTGCTAGAAGACTTCAAAACATTCAGCAATAAAAGGCTATTTTTCTTCAGGAAAGGGGCAAGCATATAGGAAACTGATCAGTAGATTCAAAGCTCCTGAGTAGAACAACATTCATTTTATATTACAGCTCATGGGAAATTTGCTAGTGAGTAATATATATAGAGAGAGATATGTTTTCAAATTCTGGTTATTAATGCTATTAAAACTATTAAACAAAACATAGTATACTAATAATAATATCAACTAGAATCTCTCTTTTTTCTTTTGCTGAAAGAGCTGGCTGATTACGCAATGGGATTTCTCAGGCTGGCTGTGGTTTTATCATTTAAACATGGAATTAGCTTGTGTATAATGTATAAATGAAAAAGAAAGACCTAAATTCCATCTCACTGCCTTTGGGCGTGAGAGGCAAAATGCCACATGCAATTGCATACTCTTACCTAAGTTAAATCTCTAGTCCTTTTTATAAATTCTAAGTCATAGAATTTATAGAGGAAAGAATGAACTCCAAAAATTTATTTTTAGAGCAGAGAATGCCAAACTCGATAAATCACCAGTATTATTCCAAATGACATAACCTATATTCCCAAGGAACAAGGTAATAGTTGAAGTTCTAGTGCTCTCACTAAGGAAAATGTAAAATAGTTAGACAACCTAAAGTGATTATGATAATGGAAGAATAAATCAAAATATTAATGGAGCACAATTCACATACAGATTATTTTGATGATATTTTATACTCTTACAGTTCTAGCCTATATAATAAAAGGCTAATATGCAAATCGACCGAACCACAGAATAACTGGTTGCTATGACACACACTGACCCCGGGGGCAGACATGCAACACAGGAGCTGCCCCCTGGTGATCAGTGTGCTCCCACAGGGGGAACACAGCTCATCCAGAAGCCGGGCTTACAGCTAGTGAGCACAGCAGGGAGCGGGCCTAAACTGGCAGTCAGACATCCCCCGAGGGGTCCCGGAATGCCAGAGGGCACAGGCAGGGCTGAGGGACCCCCCCCCCCCACTTCTCCAGTGCACAAATGTTGTGCACCTGGCCTCCTTTTTTATTCATAAAATCCTTTGAAATGTTTCGTATAGCAATTCAAAACATGTGGTGATAAATTAATTATATGGCTATGTTTTTAAGAATTTCATTCATATTGTGCTAAAAGTGCTCCTATAATATTGTAACCTGAAGCATATAAATATAATAAAAATTTCAAATCACTAAAAGTCTACTTTTAAATTTTATTTGTATTTATTTCCCAAAAATAGCAATATCACTGTGTACATTTTTCAATATATTTTATAGAAAATTGCACAACTTTTACAAAAAAATATAATCAGTAGTGTTTTTTTCTTTATTGTTGAAAATATTACACCAACTGGTTATTTTTTAAAATTTATTTTATGGATTCAAAATCCAACTCTCAAGTAGTAAATTAAGTGCAACATACTATTTTTTATTTTTATTGTATGGTATATCCTGATTTTTATTTCTTGTTAGTATGTATAGGACTCTTTCATTGTTTTTTACAAGTCATATACAATTATTTTATATCATTGCACCATAATTTATTAAGTAGGAGATTACATATAATTAATACTATTTTTCTGATATATAAATGGAAAGATGGCCAAAGGATAGTGAAAGATAGTACACAGTAACTGCACAGACTGATGAAAAGTGTGTTGAGTTATCGCTCAACCTGCAGTGTGCATTGCCTTCAAAGAAAGGAAAAAAGAGAGCAAAGACATTATTTTATTGTTCTTTTGGCTAAAATATAGGTGTTAGACATAGAGCTTGCCACAGTGGACACAATGGGTTCATGTACTCTATATAATCAATAATAAAAGTACTTCTTTTGACAAAAGACAAATTGTAGAGGAGAGGAAATGAATGATAAGGGAGTAAAAAAGAAGATAAGTAGTTTTGCTTACTTCAAAGATTAATCTTTGAAAATCCTAAGGATGCAGAAGAGATCACATTGATACTTTTGAGTTTTTTCAGAATTTTCTACCATATGTTTTCTTCTATATTGTCCCCAAACAGCCATTATTTCTTTCTAATTCAGTTGTATTGTCAGCACCTTCATCAATTTCATTCCTCCATTTGTCCTTTGATTCCACAAAGAATATTGAAAATCCCTTTTAAACTATCAGTAACTTTTTAGAATCCTCAATCACTTCTCACTGATTTTTCTTGTCTGCAAGAAAAAAAGTGGAAAATGATAACATCAAATAAAAAGTTACAGTTTTCTTGCTAAATTCTTCATTGGAAATGCAGAGTTACATATTTCACTTGCACATTTAATCAATAGTTATACTGATTTGGTGAATAAAGTATTGAAATTTTGAGTGGATTTATATACTGAAATTTATGCCCATCCATTTTCAATGAAAAGCATTCAACTTTTTCACAGGGTTGGTCCCTAACAATCATAACGCTGACCACCTGCCTTCCTGACAATAGCTGATGGAAAAAAGGAAGGACATCTGACCTGAGCTAGACCAATCAGAAATATTATTGGCTTACAGCAAATTGCCTCCTACTTCCAAAGAAAATTGCCTTGTCATTAATCACAATTTTAGTTAGCCAAAATTAGGGAGAGGGTTAAAAAAAAGAAAAATGAGAATGAAATATAAAACAAATCACTATCAAAATCAACAAAACTCAGAGCACTCATTCAAAGCAAGATAAAAACCCTATCAGATCCTATATACATTTTATACACACACACACACACACACACACACACACACACACACACACACAGAATTTATTCTGAATTACTTTTTCATAGGTGACCTTAAAAAGATCTGAGCCAGAGAGCTCATCCACATGGGAAATACATTATGGCAGCCAGAATGAGAGTCGAAAAAGTCAAATACATAGCCTTGATACTGATGTTATTATGCACATTATTTTCCATTTAAAACAGGAAATATTACATGTTTTAGACCACTGGCAAATCTACAATATGAAATTTATTTCTCTGTACCCTCTCACTTCTAAATGGAAGCTAAATTTTAGTATTTTTAAATGATCATTTTGAGACTTTTGGAAGTGTACAAATACTGAAGAATAAAAATGTCATAGTTTTATGAAAATGAAAATGCACTAATGGAGATGTGGAAATCTTAGTGTCATGTCTTACAGGAGAGTGTCTTCATAACATGGCTTGTGAATATAATAGCTTAATCAGATTTTAAAGTGCCTCACAAAAATGGATGGCATGTTCTTGACATTTTACTAAAAACAGTTATATTCTAATATAAATATTTATCATCAGAATTCCATATTTGCAAAAAAAAAAGATGTGTGTACTGCATCAAAGGATGCAATATAGTGAAAAGTCATATAAGACTAGCTTATATTTTTTTCTGGGAACTTCTTCCTTCACACAAGGAACATTTCCTCAGCAATAATATTTGTATTCCATGACCTTTACTCCCCAATGGCTGAATGACTGAATGTTCATAAGAAGTACATCTAATCTAATTCTGAAACTATCAAATTTGAGAATTTAATATGGAATTGTCAGAGACTATGGGCTCAGTAAATACTATAAACTCAATGTACAGGTGGTACAGAAGGTAAGCATATTTTCCCAAATGAGAATGAATAGAAGAAAAGAAAAACTGAGTTCAGAGAAAATATCTTAAGCAAATTCTTACTCCATGGTACTATTATGAAATAAATATTACAAGAAATTATACATTGTATTTCATTGTTTTTCTAGAGCCACCTTATATTATTTTCTTACTTTACCATTGAGAAGTTCACAACTATTTTTCTACAGTTTCTTCAATTATGACATCGGTAAAATATAAATTAATACATACATTCTCTTGTACATAATACATAAGATACAGATGTAAAATTCCTCACAAGTTATAATGATATATATTTTAGTTTATATAGCAGCTATTTTGTTACACAAACTCACTATGGCAAATATTTGAGGCCATTTAGTAAGTTTGAGTTATAAATTGTTCCATGCTTCCTAGAGTAAAAGTAATCCTATCTAATAAAAGAGTAATACGCAAATTGACCATCATTTCAACACACAAGATAGCCGCCCCCATGTGGACACAAGATGTACACCACAGGATAACCTGCAGGAAGGGCAGTTGTGTGTGATCAGGCCAGCAGAGGAGGGCAGTTGAGGGGGACCAGGCCTGCTGGGGAGGGCAGTTGGGGGAGACCAGGCCTGCAGGGGAGGGCAGTTGGGGGTGACCTGGCCTGCAGGGGAGGGCAGTTGGGGGTGACCAGGCTGGCAGGGGAGGGCAGTTAGGAATGACCAGGCCTGCAGAGGGGAGGGCAGTTAGAGGTGACCAAGCAGGCAGGGGAGGGCAGTTGGGGGTGACCAGGCCTGCAGGGGAGGGCAGTTGGGGGCAATTGGGCCAGGAGGGGAGCAGTTAGGTGTCAATAAGGCTGGCAGGGGAGTGGTTAGGGGGAGATCAGGCTGGCAGGCAGAAGCAGTTAGGGGCAATCAGGCAGGCAGGCAGGCAGGTGAGCAGTTGGGAGCCAGCAGTCCTGGATTGTGAGAGGGAAGTCGGACATCCTTTGAGGGGTCCAAAATTGAAGAGGGTGCAGTCTTGGCTGAGGGACACACACACCCCCATGCACAAATTTCGTGCACTGGGCCTCTAGTTATCAGATAAAATTAAAAAAACATTTTTTTTTGCACAATAAAATCCTAACAAAAACAAGACCATGATGAAAAATGATTTTATAAAAGAAGAGAAAAGTGCAGGAAGATAGTGTTATAGTTAGGAGATCAGTATTTGTGTTTGTCCTCTTTATTTATGCCCACATTTTGTGTGCATGACCTTCACAGATCATCTAATTTCTTTAAGGTTCAATTTTTGTTTTATCTGTAAAAGTTAGATAGCATTAAAACCTACCTCATAGCACAAATTATAAATTTAGATACTATTAGACAGAAAAGTCATTTAACTTATAGGCTCATAGTTACATTGGTTGATAGTTAAGTCCTCGTAACTGTAAATTCAGAAAAAAATGGTGATTTCTCTATAGCACTTGTTATTAGCCACGATGCACCATTGCTCTAAGAGCATGCTCCAGAAGGTCCTGGGGCACCTCAACATTTATCAGGTATTTCATTTTTTGCCAGTTTAACAGTTCTATAATCACTTACCGAGCAACTAATATGAGTCAAAGCCAGGCACTGTGATGAACTGGGATTTCATAAATGAATGCCATATCGTGGACTCCCAATTAATTCAGTTGGTTAAGGATGACAAATAACAACAACAGCAACAAAGATGTGATATGATATATTTAAGTTATCACATAGTGACTGTGCATGTGTTTTTCTCCAATTGGAACATCTTCTTTCCCCACTTTCAAACATGACTTCGCTCTTCTCCATGTTGAATGTAGCTCTATATTCCATTCGTGGATGTATATTCAAGCTTTTATTATACTGTATTATTTCTATTGTCCCTGTTTCACTAATCCCTACATTCTTGAGGCCAGGAATTATGTACTTTTTCCTTTTGGTCTCCAATGCTCAGCCTAAAACAAGTTCTAAATAATGAGCAATATAATAGAAGTAAATCTGGAATAATAATGACATATAAAGAATTTTTGAAGGCATAGATTAGCACAAAATCAAATACTTTTTATAAAAAGATAAAAATATAATGCACAATTGTCAGTAAAGTAATCAGATGAAATTAGCTCATAGAGTTTTCTGATAATAAATTCTTAATAATTATTTATGAATATGGTACCTTTCTACATTACAACAACAGAAAGTTTGAATTTTACTCCTTTCTTTGGTAAAATGAGTCCACCAAATTCATCTTCACTTCTATAGAGAACCTTCTTTAAAATAATCTCTATGGTCATTTTTACTGGCTAGAGAGCAAGTTCCTGTGTTGGGTTTGTACAGCTCTTCAAAGAAATGGATCCTGAAAACTCTTCTCTGTTATATCTACGAAGAACCAATGACCTTTCTCCAGCAACGCTTAGCTGCTTTCCACAGAGCAGAGAGAAACAAAAATCCTCCGACCAATTGTAGAACACAAATCAGCATTTGGCTCCAAAATATGCCAAACTGTGCTATGACCTGCGATGATTAACATTAAATACTACAGTTTGTGTGTGTGTGTGTGTGGGGGGGGGGTGTCTGATGTCTGTTCTCCCAAAGGAAAATAAACAAGTAAAAAAAACTGAATAAATGAATAAATGAATAAATAAATAAATAAATAAATAAATAAATACTATGAAAGAATGTGACAGAACAGCAGTTCTGTTCTCATAGCCATCACTTTTCTTCTGTAATGAAATATCATGCCCCTACATAATTCTCCTCCAAAGTGATGCTGGCATCATTTTATGGACTTTTATTTGACATTAATATCAATTTTTGTTGAAAAAAGTTTTCCATGTAATTGTCATTACATGAGATGATTTAGTTCTAATTCCTCTCCACAAAATCCTATTTGGTACATCATGTCCCTGATGTATTTTATTGTCCTCATAAAAACATAAAACCAAATAATTTTACTCACCAATAATTCTTTGACAAACTGTGTTCAGAGCCTAACCTGGAACTCTACAAATATAACTCTTCTATGCAGCACAGAAATTCAAGATCACGGACTGTTTCATATGAAATTATTAGCTATGTATAAATTGTACGTTGTTAAGATTAGGAACATAGTGTACAAACAGACACTTTTAATTTACATTACAGTATGTGGATATATACAATAAAGCTAATTACCTAATATGTTAGAGATTGTAAGCTTCTAAGAAAAAATAGAGGAAGTTAATAGGGACAAGAAATGATGAAAAAGAGTCAGTGTGTCTCATAAAGAAGGTAACTTTTGAGCAAAATGTGAAGGAGGTTAGGCAATTAGTCATATAATTATCTAAGGGAAAATATTTTAGGCGAGGGAACTGTGAGGTCAAGTGTCTAAGGAGAGACAATTTAAAACAGCAAGACAGTCTAGTTAGAGCAGAAATGTAGGAGTAAGAGAAGTGGAAATGAGGTCAGAAACCAGTTTGCATAGAATTGCATAGGCATTTAGTTGTAAACTGTTTGGCTTAAACTCTCAGTGAAAATGGGAATCATTAGGGCATTTAAACAGAAGAGTGCTGTACTCTGGTTTAAGTTTTTAAAGAATTAACTTTGTTGCTATATTGAGAATTGAAGAAGGATGACAAAAATGGAATCAGAGACCAGCTAGGTGGCTCCTAGAGAAATAAAGGCAAGAGGCAACTATGTTTCTGAGGTGACTGGTAGCAGTGGAGTGGGTAGTAAGTATGGGGAGTCTAGATATATTTTGAAAGTACTGCTCAAAAGGACTTGTGGATGTTATATAAGCAGGTGATTTGGTACAAAAACACACAGCTTTTATACTTATTTATATTCATTACATTTTTATCACTATCTTTTGCTGCAAAAAGCAACAGGACTTTTACCAGGTCACAGACCTAGCTATAAAGACCAATATCCCATTAAGTAAAAATATTCCAATGAAAGTAGGCTGTGGGTTCATTCAACATAGACAACCTTACCATTTCTAGTGCATTAGAAAGCACTGGTGTTCTAGTGAAAAGGTTAATAATATAGAGTAAAACGATCAACTATTTGTCAAGTAGGTAGTTTGTACTAGTATATACTGTATTATTATTCTTAAGGTGTGATAACAACTTAAGTACACCCAGTCATCTGTAGATTATGATATGATATATTATGTTGGCCCAAAGTAACTTAAAATTAGGTCTATCAATGCCCATTTGTTATTTGGTCCCAAGGGTACCTCTAAAGGTGTACCCAGAGAATCTTAACCGGGGTAAGTCTCACTTTTGCCCACATTCTGGTTTGAGGATGGCACTACAGTTGCAAGAGCCTCTACTGACTAGAAAGCAGTCCCTGTGTGCTAGTGATCGACTTCTGATTACATAAGTGAAATGTCTTTGCATCCAAAGGAAAATCTGCATATGTCCCTACTAGTGGGGATGTGAACAGCCTAAAAGTCATGAGGTCACTGAGAAGTACATATTTTTATTTTCAGAGATTCTGGGAGATCAATTCCTAGTTCTGATACTTGGTGTTCATTGGTGTAAAATAATCCCAGATGGGCTTGGGCTAGTGCTGTTGCCAACATGTGGGGTTCTAGATGTTTCTTTTTAAAAAATATATATTTTTATTGATATCAGAGAGGAAGGGAGAGGGAGAGAGAGATAGAAACATCAATGATGTGAGAGAATCATTAATCAGCTGCCTCCTGTATACCTTCTACTGGGGATCAAGTCCGCAACCCAGGCATGTGCCCTAACAAGGAATCTAACCATGACCTCCTGGTTCATAGGTCAATGTTCAACCACTGATCCATGCCAGCCAGGCTAGATCCTATTTCTAATATTTATCGGTGTCACTGCAGTATAATGCTTTTACCCTAGAATAAAATAACGATTACTCTAATAGCCTCTTTCCAGATATAAAATGTAGAAATAATTTTGTGGGGTTTTTAAAATAAAAAAAGTAAACTATACAATAAAATGTCAAAGCAATGCTTCTGTGAATAATTGCTTAAGGAAAGGCTTTCCTTGCATCTGGAGACCTGAATTACGCTGGCAGGGGTCTGGAGCTGTTTTGCTGTAAGAGACAGAAAAGCTTCGTCCTGCCATGCAGATGCTTTGGGTCCCAGCTGTTGATTTCTGAAAACTTTGTCTACAAGGAAAAACATGGGCTAAGAAATTGATTTTAACAAGACGGCACAGAGAATAGAACTTCTTAGCATGTGACTCTGAATATCTCCTGCTTCAATTTACAGACTATGTCCAAGATTTTGCCTCAGCTGTTTCCTTACCTGCCTACAAGCAGAGAAGCTTGATATAGATCAGATCCCCTGTCAGTGTCATAAGTAATGTGAGTGCTATGGAAAGTATCAACACCACAGGAATCATATAAAGGAATGTAGAGACTGACAGCAGGAGTGCAGGAAGGAGCGTGTCCATCATGAAAATGTTTCACAATTGGCCAGAAACCATGGTATCAAGGCAACTGTTTGGGAAAATAAGATATAAGGCCAGAAACATCTCTGCCTTGTCATATTAGAAAGTACTATTTGATATTTATATCAATAATAATGTCAGCTATTTAATATTTTATAAATATCTGTATCATGAAGTGAAGAAAAAGCAGAGTGAGGTCATGGAGTGTTATGCCCAGATTTCAAGATTCCCAAGAGTCCATCAGGGAGCCAGCCAGTCCGATGCAAAAGCAATGAGTCTTTTATTTCAAGCCCGGGCTTGGCTCTCCTACCTTCCTTACTGACGCAGCAGCAGGTGGCAAAGAGAAAGCAGCCTGACAGAACCAGGGGTTTTATAGAGGGTTGGAGTAGGGGCGGGAGAGGGGGCTGTGCCCCCCGCCGATTGGCCAGGTGCGAGCTGGTGTCCCATTACACAGGATGTGGTCATAGCGATGGCGTGCACTTCCCTTGATTACCATTGGTTAGTCCAGAGAAATGGTGGGTGTGGCTAGCAGAGGCTCCTTCCGGGAAGGAGCCTTTGCTGAGCACATGGTCCTGTACAAAATGGAGGTCCCTTAATGGATGGGGAGCCAGCAACTCGGTTCCAATGCAAGGCCTGCCGCCATGGGCATCGCCGAGAAGCGGGCCACCCACCACCCGGCCTGGCCTTTGGGTCGCCCGGTTGCTCGGCCCGAAAGTGACTCGGAGGCCGACGAGGGCGGCCCGGTCCGTCTGGGCGTCCGCGAGCCCGTGCCTATCTGGTCGGGCGCTGCCTCGGCCATGGCTGCCCTTCCCTCCCTCGCAGCTCCTCTCAGCGGCCTGTCGGGCCCGGTGCGGTGCTGGAGGCGGTGGAGGTGGAGCGGAGCCGCCCAGCCTCGGAGCCCCAGCCCGGCAGCGGCGAGCTGCGTCCGAGCCACGCGCCCCGCCAGTGGGTGTCCTCACCGGCCTCCATGCCACTCCGGGAGGCCGCGCGTCGCCTGCAGCGAGGCATGTCCGGAGCCGCCTTCCGCCCGTGCTCCTGCTCTGCCCGGCGCCACGGGGCGAGAAGACGCACGCCTGACCCCGAGTGACCCGAGGCATTGGCGGTAGGCGTGCGGTCTCTGCGGTGACCCGCGGCTCCGGGGAGCCCTTCGTGCTGGGAGGCGCGGCGATGCGGCCCCCCAGCGCCAGGTCATCTCACGGGCCTGAGAGGGGGACCCTCGGCCAGTCATCCTCCCTCGCCGGACGCCTGCGGGGCCACGTGCCC
>NW_005871072.1:3466281-3549520 GCF_000147115.1 Myotis lucifugus
TCATCAGTTTATGTTGTTCATTATATTCCATAAATGAGCAAAATCATGTGATATTTATCTTTCTCTGACTGGCACTTTTTCAAAATGAGAAATGTGACTTGATTTCTTAGACCCGTGGTCAGCAAACCTTGGCTTGCGAGCCATATGCGGCTCTTTGGCCCCTTGAGTGTGGCTCTTCCACCAAATACCACTTGCGGGAGCGCACGTACAGTGCTATTGAAACTTCGTGGCCCATGCACAGAAGTCAGTATTTTGTGGAAGAGCTGGTATTTTGTGCAAGAGCCACACTCAAGGGGCCAAAGAGACGCATGTGGCTCGCGAGCCGCGGTTTGCCGCGCTGCAGTTTGCCAACCACTGTCTTAGACCATTTGGCACTATTAAAAAAATACCACAGATTGAGTAGCTTATAAACAACACTAGAGGCCTGGTGCACGACATTCGTGCACTTGGGGAGGGGTACCTCAGCCTGGCCTGCACTCTCTCGCAGTCCAGGACCCCTCAGGGGGTGTCCGCCTGCCCCGTTAGGCCCACTGCCGCTGCACTCACCAGCCAGAAGCTGGCACTCCCCCTGTGGGATCGCACTGACCACCAAGGGGCAGCTCCTGCGTTGAGTGTCTACCCCCTGGTGGTCAGTGCTTGTCATAGCAACTGGTCATTCTGCCATTCCATCAATTTTCATATTAGGGTTTTACTATATAGGATACTTCTTCTTCAGAGTTCTGGAGCCTGAAAGTCCAAAATCAAGGTGCATTCATGGTCTTGGCCATCCTCCTGGCTCATAGCCAGAGCCTTCACACTATGTCCTCAATGGTGTGAGCAGTGAGGGAGCTCTGTAAGGTCTCTTTTATAAAAGCATTAACCCTATTCATGAAGGCTCCACCCTCATGACCAAAGCACCCCCCAAAGGCTATACTTTTTAATAATATCATCTTTGGGGGTTAAATTTTCAACATATAAATTTGGGCGATCACTAATATTTTTACCATAACAATCACCTTCTCTTTCTACAATATGATACCTGGTGCTATTACATATAGACTAAAAATTTTGATAGACTATTGACCAGTTTACTGAAATATTTTCTTGATTCTTTTTCTCTCCAAACTCTGGCATCATCACATCACAGGGCTATGACTATCTCTGACATAAATTCACTTCTATTCAACTTTAGAAGTAGGTAACATGATCTGCCTAACATGGCCTGTGGATTTTACCCTTAAATGTTAAACAGTATCTGTGCAAGATTATTTTAGTCTTGTTATTAAGGTAGTCAGGGAGTGGATCTTCAGTGTATTAACATGTTTTTCAAAGAAAATTTAGCCTTTTTAAGTGATATAATCATGTTATAATGTGCAATTAAAACAGGTCTAAATAAAATACAAAGCAACATAAAAGAGACCATCACAAATTACCAAACATTTACAATAGAAAAAAAGAATGTCCTGCTTGCTAACAGGGTTTTTAAATAAACCCTATGATTTTTTTATAAATTTAAATGAGATGAAATTTGCTCCACATCAATAACAAAATTTAGCTGGGGAAAATTAAGTAATCAGAGTAGAGAGTTCACATTATTGTTTGAAGTGAGGTGAAAAGTATGGTACTATGATAATCTAATTACCATTAACATGACCTTCAGTCTATTGGATTTGTTTCTATATATTTTTATTGACTTCAGAGAGGAAAGGAAAGGGAGAGATAGAAACATCAATGATGAGAGAGAATCATTGATCGGCTGCCTCCTGCACACTCCCACTGGAGCTCAAGCCTGCAACCTGGGCATGTGCCCTTGACGAGAATCGAACCTGGGACCCTTTGGTCTGCAGGCCGATGTTCTACCCACTGAGCCAAACCAGCTAGGGATACTTATATTCTTATTGCTTGATATAGAGATGATATAACATTTGGGGAAAATAAATAATAAATCAGTGAGTTAAATTACAGAATAGGCTTTGATCTAGGCTTCATAATTAGAGTTTAATTTATATTTTATTATAAGGAATAAAATCATTTTAATGGATTATTTGAATTCTATTGCAAACTATTAAATCTAAAGAAAATTTGAAAGATTTAGGAACTTTAATCACATATAAGCAAAATATCAAAATGTACATGAGAGGATTTAGGAGTAAAATAAATCATATTCTGTCTGAGGATTCTATGTAAAACAGACAAAAAGTAACTGAAGATATCTCTTTTAAACATCAGATCAGAAAACTGAAGTCATTTTAAATTTAATTTCTTAACTTTAATTGATCTTCTGAATACTGAATCAGCAGAAAACAATATAATTGATATTGGCCCAGAAAACATTTGGCAGTGGATGCAAAACACTTGGAATTCTTATTTTGCTAATGTCTTTTGGCTCTAGAAGTAGTTAGGATAGCTCCCATGTTTATTCTAATAAAATTATCTATTAATATCACCTCCTCCCAATTTGGTAAAAATAACACTATTAAGAGAAGAAGAAAATGCTTAGTATTTTGATATCCTTATTATTTACTAGGGATTTGCTATTTCATTTATTGATAACTATATTTTAATTAGATTGTTCTATACATATATAAGTAAAATCATTTTACAGAGTTGTTATATTGTATATATAATTGTATAGGTAGAGTTACATAGTATAACTTTTAGAAGGTTAGCCTAGTCATGTGTAATGTCACATCAACATTTATAAAATAATTATAATAAAAACAAATATCTATACTAATAAAAGAGAAAGATGCAAATTGACCATACCTTCATGATACCCACCAGACAATCAGGAGTGGGTATGCAAATTAACCCAACAAAGAAGGTGGGTTAATTTGCATATGCAGGCATGGAGCAGCTGGGGGCGGGGTGGGACGCTTGTGTCGTCTCCATAGTGATGACACAGGCATTCCGCACCACTCCAGCCGGCAGCCAGGGGAAGGAAGGCCCAATCTTGCATGAATCTTGGTGCATCGGACCTCTAGTTATAATATAATTGTATTAAATGTTTTCTGATTTACAAAGTAGTCTCATTAGAGGGTTGTCATTACAATACCATTTTTGTACTAAGAATATAAAATTGTCTGTTTTTTCTGTCAGGGAGATAATTTTCAGTAGCTACACAAATATTTATAATGCCCAGATAGAATGACAAAAGTAAAGTAGGTGGCTAGAAATTATGCTGATAGAGTGAGTTGAGATTAATATGAAATAATGGACAAGAAACACAAGCAAATATTATGCCCAAAAACATGAGAACCGCAGCGAGGACAATAAAAAACAAGAGTTCTTAGAAAAAAGAAGACAATAAAAAAATAAAGTCTTAAAAATTGGAGAGACAGGTATTTAAGCATGTCAAAGAGATAAAAAAGGGATATTTTTAAGAAAGACATAAAATAAATAATGCATATATTTTTTTCTAATGTATGAATGTATAACCTTCCAGTTTGCTTTCAACCTACAGCTCATTAAAAAGCATCCGGTGCACAGCCAAGCTTGTGTTTGATGAAAAATAAAACAGTTTCTTGTTCAAATATGTAATTCTCAAAAATCGCATCATGTTTTTCTGTTTTCTTTTTTTTAGTATAAATTTATGTTAATTGCATGATGCTTAGATATGGTTTTACATACTTACTCTCAGCAGCTCACTTTTAGAGCTACATTTATTTTCCCACAAATGCGTCTTTCAACTCTTCAATAAATGTTCTTTCAATATTTGATATGATGGTATATATGCGTTTGCTATCTTACCCTAAATTAAATGCTTATTTGAGACACTTCATTTAAAGTGTTTCCATTTTCTACTCATTTTAGTTGGAAAAGCAATCATGCAGTCTCATTGAAGCTCTCTTTTCCTCTGGCATTATTGTTCTTGTTAATGGTGAAGTAACCTTAAAAAGAGGGGAAAAAATCAAAATGAAAAAGACACGCAAACAAATTGTAGCTTCTAGTCTTCACAATGGTTGTTCTGCAAACACAAAAAAAGGTTTAGCTATAATCTCTGGCTGTGCCAATTTAGTGCACAAAGACCTATTTGTTCATGTGTAACAAACAACAAAACAAAAAAGAGAAATCTGCTGGGGGGAAACTTCCTTACTTAATAGCCACATTGATGGCATGTGCATTTATATTTTCATGCAGTAGGACATGGGTCAATGTGATTTCATTATGAATAAAGAACGTGTGGTTCTTTTGAAAGAAAAATAGACAGGTAGTACACAAAATTTTTCCTGTTGATTAAGATTGCAGAAAAGATGTTACAGGCTTCATGTACAAAGCTGTAGCTTTTTTTTTTTCTTCTAATCATTACCCAAGGATATGTTTTACTGATTTTTAGAGAGAGGAGAGGAGAGAGAGAGAAAAAAAAAAACAAAAAAACACAACCTAGGCATGTGCCCAGAGCCAAAGCTGTACCATTTTATTCATTTGCCTATGGGCTGTGTTTGCTAACTGTATTATTTTACACTCCTACTGTTCCCAATATTCACACATCAGGCATAATTTTACCCCTCTTTCCCATGTTAAGTGTAAAACCTTTGATTCTTTCTTCTTTTTTATTTCCAATGTGGTACTTAGGAAGAGTGGATGATTCCTCTGTGAAGGCACATTCATAAATTCTGAAACAGTATGTTTACTTCAACTTGATATAAATAAAGAAACATGCATGTGAAATATAAGGCCCCAGAGTCTTCAGGAGCAAGAATGCTAGAACTTAGCTAATAAAAATACAAGGTGCCCAGTTAAATTTGAATTTGAGATAAAGATCAAATAAGTTCTTTTTATTATAAATATTGTATACAACATGTGAGACATACTTACAATAAAAATATAATTGCTGTTTACCAGAAATTCAAATTTAACTGGGTGTTCTTTATTTTATTCAGGAGAGATGTTATGATCTTGGCCATAGAGTTTTGTGTCCTAAATTTCTCTCTAACAATTCAGGAGGAAACAAAGACCTGAATCACACCATTCATCTTCCTTATTATTATTGTTAACTACTAAAGACTAAAATAAAACAAAAAGTACATGATTAAAACTTACCAGTTTAATCATCATATTAAATTAACAAAATGTTCCCATTTTCTTTATGCTTCTTAAGTGAATATGACTGAAGCCATAATTATTCCATGTCATTAATTCTATTTGTTTATTAGTCCATATCAGTTTAAAATTTTGTGGTTCCATTATGTGCATTTCAAGTCATAGAATATTTCTCAAAAATATTATATATATTGTCCAGTATTTGCCTTACAGTCTAATAAAAACTTACCTTGTGTATGTGTGTGTATCTAAAATATATTGCTGTTGGAGCCTTTTCTCTGAGTTTCCTTCAGTAGTCTCTGGGATAGGACACATGAGAAAAATAGACAGTGAGAAAGAAAACAGCATGCTTCTTTCTAGATAATATTTCATTTAAGCTTTCTTAAAAAAACATATGTTTTTCCCACAATATTTAAAGACAATGATTCTAATTCTCTATTCTCATAAGTTTCAAATACTCAGATTTCTTTTAACAAATGCCCGGTTCCTTGTGTACACGTCTATTCCCCTTAATAACTTAGTAACTAACACGTGGTACAGTGACTGCAGAGAAAGCCTTTCTGTTGAGATGACTGACATTATCTATGGTCCCTAAAAGTACCATAGGTATATATATGTTAAATGTACCTACCGTAAAAGAGACCCACAGGTATATTTTGTTGTTACCAGTTTTTTGTTTATCTAAATATTTTCCCATTAAACTGTTACCGGACTAAAGGCGTGTGTTCACCTGCACACATCAAAGCCCAATCAGATGCAACAGGAGTTTGCACCAAAGAAAGTAGAGTTTTATTAGTTGTGGAAATGGTGCCGAGCCTGGAGTCATAGGTAAGCTAGTGCTAAAAGACCTGGCTACCCCACAGCTCCCAGGAGATGGGTTATATGGGGAGGGAAATCATTAATCATGGTGACTAAAGGAGTGGGGGTCATGGGCTCTACTGATTGGTTGAGGCCAGGGTAGGGACCTGATTGTTTTATCGGGTCCTGATGTCAGACATGGCATTGTTCTGTCTGATTTTCTGAGGGTTTAGTTCATAGGGCCAGTCTGCTACCATGGGCCAGGGCTGAAACACAACTGAAGTCAAGATGTTATCTGTAGCTTGACCCAAACTCTGTTTCTGTGGTCAATAGACCTGAGGCTTTGTTCTTAAGACAGGTTGATACTGACCAGAATCAGATGTTACTAAGGGCTTAACAATTAAGGAAGCAGACAAACAGAAAGGAGAAAGGGTCATGTTAAAGAAATGGAGCTTCTGAGTGAATACCAAACCACAACTATACATCTTAGTATTTTTCATCTCCATTGCGTATGTCTTTGAATTTTAGAGTATATTTTGGTATCACTATTTCTTCAGCTAGAATAAATGAAGTATTAATCTCTGTACTTGGATGTAAATGCTGTCTAGGGTCATGAAATCCTTTTATACTATAGAATCAAGTTCTATATGTCACCTTGGTTTAATGAGCCCCTTTTACTTATGTTGTTGTTTAGCTTCTTCTTTTCTAGAGGTGGCAGCAGTATTAAGTTTTGTTATTGCAGATGCTTCAAAACAGTCTTGCTTTAAATCACATGGTGTAAAAACCTTTGGAATGTATTGGCTCCCTGCCTTCTTGAAATCTTTCTAGAGATGTGCAAAGAACAATAACAAACAGCATAAAAATATTAATAATTTTAAGAGTAGAAGTATATCAAGCTCAACTGCTTAGATCGCGCTATAGAAAGTAAAACATTTAATTAAGAGAAGACTTTTTAGGGAAGGCCTATGTTGATGGTTATTAAGATTCTACTTCCCAGCTGGCATGGCTGCATGGCTCAGTGGTTGAACATTGACCTATAAGGTCACGGTTCAATTCCCAGTCAGGGCACATGTCTGGATTACGGGTTCGATCCTCAGTAGGAGTCATGCAGAGGCAGGCAATCAATGATTCTCTTTCATCATTGATGTTTCTATCTCTCTCTCCCTCCCCCTTCTTCTCTGAAATCAATAAAAATATATTTTAAAAAAAAGATTCTGCTGAAGCAGCCTTCTTCTGCTCAGTAAAGTCCAATGAGGGCAGGAAGGACAAAATCCGTATTGTTTTCTTATATGTATGTCTGTGGCCATAGTATAATACTTGCTTCATATGAGTGTGCAAAAAGATTTGTTGAATGATTGTATCCTGCTTAAAATAGATTAACTTAATAAAGAGTTTGATGGATTATCCAAAAAATCATAGCATAACACGTTATACTATCAGCAGAGGACTTAGAGATCCACACGTTTTCACAATGATCCACACAATTTCCAACATTTAAGGGCCTTTTTAAAGTTTTTAGTTGATGCTAAAAGATTTAATTATATTAGTAAATCAATGTGCTAATTTTAGAAACATTATTAAACATTTAAATCATTCCTTTATTCACGAGATATCATGAATTGTCTTCCACAGTAACAACATTTCAAATGCAGTCTGGAAAATGGTGACTTATAGAATGATTTATTATGCGTATGTTATCACCTTCAAATAGTTTATGTGACCATGTTTGTGGGGTACAGCATCTATTATTATCAGTATAACTATAAATATGAGCAGCTTTTTGCATATTTGCCTTTATATGTGAGCCTTTTTCTTGCTTGCAGGGGTTTAAAGTTTAATATTCTAAAAATTGGGATACATAAATACTTAAAAAAATTCACCTAAATTATACAGATTACTTTTAATGACTAAGCAAGTCCATTTAAATGAATAAGAATTTTAAAATAATTGTTTGTTGTAGAGCTACTTACATTAATCCTCCTTAAACTGAAGTGTTTTAAATTTCATTTACTTGTAACAATGCAGCCAAACAGTGCTCTTTTTTCTGGTTTAATTAACTGCTTTATATCAATCATTTTAAAATACTCTACATTCTGCAAATCTCCATTACTGCCTGATATTGCCCAAGTGTCAACATAATTCAGAATGAAACATAGAAGATGTGAATTCTAGATCCAAATAAGCCAATCTTAAAGTATGTTGTATCTGATGATGCCTCCTGAGGAAAATGCAAAAAGTTGTCTCTCCCAGATGATAGAAAAGATAGAAGTCTTATTAATGCAAAATATTGTTGTCAAAAAGAAAAATGCTAAACATGAACTATGATATCATCTGAATTAATAATTTTAGAGAATTTTTATATGTTACTTATGTTTTTAAAAATATATTTGTAATATATATTTGTCTTTTAAAAATATAACTGTTCTCAAAACATTTTAGTTATAATAAAATGTTTGGACAGACATAGGGTTCTAGGGACAGTTTACACATTACTTGCAGAATAATCTACAACAAAATATTTAACATGTCTAGTCTTCAGTTGCTAGACTAAAAAGAGTTGTAATAAAATTCTATATAATGTTTAAAGTTCTCAAACTCTATCATGTGACAACTCAAAGATATTTCTAGGATCTCTTTTCTCTTTAACAAATGATAAGACTATATAACCTTTAAGATTTTTAATGTTCTCAAAATATAATTCTGTAAACATTTTGAAATTAGTATCTTGTGATTAACTCATATAACTCTTTTCCTGATATAAAAAAAAACAACAACACAAGTAATGGATTCCGATTTTTATTTTATTTTATTATTTTTTTTAAATCCTTACCCAAGGATTTTTTTAAAAATTTTAATATTTATATTTATTGTTGAAAGTATTACAAATATCCCAATTTTCCCCTATCGATCCCTCTTGCCTTTCCCCTCCTACTGCCCCAGGCCTTTACCACACTATTGCCTGTGTCCATGGGTTATGTATATATGGATATAAGTGTTTTTCCATTGATTTCTAGAGAAAGAGTGGAAGGGAGGGAGGAGGGGGAGAGAGAGACACATCAATGTGAGAGAGGCACATCGATTGGTTGCGTCCACACATGCCCCCACAGAGGCTGGGGCACCTGCGACCAAGGTATGTGCCCTTAACTGGGAATCAAACCTGAGACCCTGCAGTCCACAGGCCAATGCTCTAACCTTTGAGAAAAACTGGCCAGGAATGGATTCCAAATTTTAGTCTGATAAATCATCAGCAACAAATATTGGTCGCAAGATTATATTTACTGGTCAAAATTATGTCAATGTCAGTGCCTTATGCTTAGAAATGTAGGCTTTCTTTTTTTCCATGATAAAATTAGATTCAGTAATTTGATTCTCCCTGAAATTCCTCAGTGTGACAGGATGCAGAAGGTAGATAAAGCAAAGAGAATACAAGAGAGGAGAAGAAGGATCAGCAAAAGATGATAGAAAAAAAATAAAACTTGTTTGATAGATATTGTCAGAGCCTGGAGCAAACTCATTTAGTAAATTGCATTGAAAGTTTCCTTTTACCAAGCCAGTATAAATATATAAAAGCCTAAGCGACCATTATGAAGGGTCGACTGAATGACCGGTTGGTAGTATGATGCGCACTGACCACCAGGGGGCAGACACTCAATGCAGGAGCTACCCCCTGGTGGTCAGTGTGCTCCCACAGCAGGAGCGTTGCTCAACTTACACACAGGTGCCAGATGCTGGGCTGACCAGTGGTGGGTGCAGCTGCAGCAGTGCAAGCCTCTCTCCCTGACACTCACCCTGCACGCCCGAGTAGCTGCAGCGGCAGGCACAGTGGGGCTGGGATGAGTGGTAGCACCGTGGCACCCAGCCTGGGCTCAGGTTCCTCCCCGGCCGCCTGCCACTCACACACTACTTTGTGCTGTGTGGGATCGATGTGGTCAATGGGCTGGAACCCAATGAGCTGGCGGGCAAGGCCGGGCTGTGGTGGCACAGAGGTCCACTGATCCCCACAGACCAGGCCGAGGGACCCCACTGGAGCACGAATCAATGCACCGAGCCTCTAGTGATTATATAAATGCATAGCATGACTAACACATAGAGAATTTAATTATTTTGATTTTTTAACATTACAATCTGATTGCAATTTTTATTTGTTGTATAAATGTTTAGTTATTATTTTCATTTTATTAGCACCAGTATAGCATTATTTAATTTTGTTTGTTTTCTTGTTTCACAGACCATTAAATCCAACCATCTTGTTTTGGCTTTCACAAAGATTCTGGGAATGTGGGAGATAAGGTAAAAGAATACTTTTGTGACTACGACTCTGACAATAACTTGTGCAAGCTCATAGTATAGCATAGGAACGGGAGTAGGGTTTAAAGAGAAAATAATTCATTATGTTGTAGGTTGAATTTTTAAAGTAAATAATAATTAAAACCTGAACAAATGTATAGAAGCAAGCAGGTATTAACAAATATGGAAGCAAAAAAATTTGCGAGAAATTACTTGTTTTTCCCTGGATCTTGAAAAGCAGGTTTTATCCAGAGTGTATGCATTGATAAAGCAAAGGTAACTTGTAAAATTAAATGTGAAAATGTTGGATGGCAATAATGTTGTAAATTCACTGCTGGAAAAAAAAAGGCTCCCTGAAATAGACTACAGCCTGAAACACAGTCTGTTGCTTTCAAACCTAATTTACATGTATTTTTACTGCTAAGACATTTCTTTGTGTTTCTCTTCTAAAACATTTAATTGACTTTTTTGTGAATTACTGTTAACACATATCTGCTGTTGTGTTTATAACACGGAATATGGGTTAAAGGTGCTGTGGGAAATAGCTGCCTATTGCCAGCAAATGAAATGTCTTCAATCAGCACTTAAGGGAGACATTTTTCCAAAATGTATGTTCTAAATGTGCATGGAAATTGCTGTTTGTCAAAAATTAATATACCCACACAGCCTTCTAAAATATATAAAACATTAATATTATATATGCAAAATTTACAGTTTAAACATAAAATTCAGCAGCTCATTGCCACATGAAGATTATGATACATGCATTATGTGAAGACAATGGAACAGATGCTAAACCAGATTTCTTCCTCACACAAACACACAATAATATTGATTCATCTAGCAACAATGTGTTAAATATTCCAGACATAGTTCTAAGTTCTGGGCTTATTGTTGAAAACATAATGGACAAGACATTTCTCTTCCTCATGCTTAGAATGCTAGTTGAGCTGGACACATGATGAAGCTATATTCAGTTAAGTTCATGAGGTAATAAACTCCTAAACAGTCTGGAACTCTGTTCAGCATGTCGCAGGTAACTAAAAGAAATGACATTTTATGTAGCAGGGAGAGGGTAATCTATGCCCCTGAAGTTTTGTTACCTTTCTTTCTCTAAAGAGAACACTTTCTTTAAAGCTTTAAAGAAGAAAAAAATCATTACAAGTAAAAGTTAGGCCCTAGCCAGTTTCTCAGTAGTTAGAGCATTGACCCCGGGACTGAGGGTCTTGGGTTCAATTCCAATCACGGGCAGGTACCTCGGCTGCAGGCTCAATCCCTGGCAGGGTTGGGGTATGAGCAAGAGGCAACCAATCGATGGGTCTCTCACAGCTCTCACATCAATGTTTCTCTCTCTGCGTCTCTCCCTCTCCCTTTCACTCTCTCTAAAAGTCAATGGGAAAAATCTCCTCTGGTGAGGATTAACAACAACAACAAAGATGCTAGACAGAACTAGTGCCCAACACTGTAACCCATTTAGAGAGACAGTGATAGTCTTATTTCAAAGAAAGTATCCTTTTTAATCCTTTCCCAAGATATTACATGGTAGCCAAATCAGAGAATACCCACCTTTTCACATTTGTGCCTCTCTACTCTCAGCATGCTTCTGAGTTTCTTTCTAGAAATTTTTTTGGCTTTCAATAATTTTGATTAAACTAATCATTTTAAAAATGAAACCTACATTGATTTCTCATCACACATATAATGAAAAGCTAAGAGGAATCTTGGCATTGATATTTGTGCTCATTCTCTAACACTACAGTATTTCACCCCTGTCCACATCTTGTTTAAGCAGACCTTGCCCCATTTAGTCCGGGAAGAGAGACATAAAAAAGGGCACACTGCAGAGATACTATTTTCCATGAAAGAAACGGAGAGAGGGGGATATAACCAGTGCATGCACAGAATATTCTTCTAAGTGAATACATCAGGAAAACCTTTCTTTCTCTCCTGTGGTTCACGGGACAGAGAGCAGAGAGAGGAGTAGGGAGCCAGTATCTCCCTCAACAGAAAATATCAAGAGTGAAAAATAAGCTCCCATCCTGCACCAATAGCACAAATTCTGCTCACAGGTGGTCTGGCTGATTTGAATTCGTATTATTCTGCCCCTCTAGGCACACTGAACTTTTGACACTTGTTCCAACACCTAAGCACATTCCCATTTCAAGGAAGTCTAGTGCCACTACTTACAATGTCTCTTTTCAGGATTCCATGCCATTGGTAATGTTGTTCCATCTGGGTCTCTTTTGAAATGTCACCTGATCTGCCCAGACCACACTTTTTAAAGACAGACCACTCCATCATGACCATGCTTTATTTGGTTCTATCACTAGCTGGCATTTCACCCTATATTTAGGTTCTATATTTTATCATTGTCTATTTCTGCTACTGGTAATTAATTTCTTCGAGGATTTTGTTCAATGTTCTTCCCTCAGTGTCTAGTACAGTGGCTAATAAACTGTAGGTGTTCAATATTTGTTGAATGAAGAAAGGGAGTTAAGTGGCATCATTATGTCTAATGGGAAAAATCATAACATGCTAAGTTTATTCTCCCATGAAACACATATAGATTTAAAATAATTACAAATCAAATAACTTTTGTAAAGCTAAGTTTAGTAAGAAATTTGCACTTTCTGTATTGTATCAAGAAATTAATTTTAGTCATCAGAGTCACTTAAAGATTGGTAGTTTTGATTGGCCAGATGTTTATGATATCTAAAAAAAAAGTCAATTCATATGTAATAATGAAGGCAGATTGGTGGCAAGATGTAGATTTTGGAGTCAGACAGATTTGGGATAAACATCTCTGCTCAATTACACTTCTATGGCCTCAGACAAATGGGCCAATTCCTTTCTCCCATTTTCAAAACTGTGAAATCAAGCAGTATTGACTAGTATTGACTCACAAACAGTTTAAAGTATAAATTTTATATGAAATGATAAAGAAATATATCAATCAAAAGGACTAATATTTAAAAATGTGTTGTCGTTCCTGATCTAGAGCAGGTATAAATTCCAATGCCTCCAGCAATTAGGCAGATGACACATGCGGATGACACTAGATATAAGAGAATTGTCACAAACTGGAGACACGCATTACCTCAAAGAGAGAGCTGAAATCCATCTCAGGTAGTTGTTGCCCAGAGGTAAAGCTGGGCCTGTATTGCAGATCCACCATTGTTACTTTTGTGTTTGCTTTATACCAAGGAGACACATGCCTAGATATTTTTGTGCAATTTATGATTTTGAAATATTGACAACCCTGAGTACCTTCTCCTGAAGAGTAGATCTTAAGCATTGGCATGTATGGGGACTGGAAAGGCTTTTATAAAGGGTTTTAAACTTATTACAAGCTGTTTTGTTGTAATTATGACACTGGTATCATTAATGGATCATATTGTTTCCATGATAGTGTGAACACCTGCTGGCAAGGACTGTATCTTGATGTAGTACTTGGTGTAGTACTAAGTTCATATGAGCCGTTCTTTCTAAAGTGTTAACACTAAATAAATCCAGATGGAAGGCTTAGTCTGCTATATGATTGTACCTGAAGTGACTAAAGATAATTGCAGCTCTCAGAAAAGTTACCAAAAACCGTGGGTCAGTGCAACCCAGAGAAGGGGAAGCTATTATTAAATGAAACAAAAGATAGAATTACTTAAACGAGAACATAGCATTCCACTTAATGTTTTACAATGGTACTGGAATTTGAAGGGTGGGAGCATTCTTTATTGAATATACCTCTGTCATTTCAAGACATTTAACATCCCTGGACTCTGCCCACTGAATGCTTTTAGAGCACACTTTTCACTATAAGGATTTACAGTAAAATTTGTGTGCCTCCTGTTGAGAATCACCGGAGGAGGAACATGTAAATAAGAAGTCAGCGGAATCACTAGCGGATATAAATATGGAATCTGAGCGACACCTCTCTTTGATAATTGCTTTTTCAATAGAGCTGAACACCTAAGCTTTCTGAATTCCACTCACATTAAGTAGAGTTCCAGGCCAAAGACCTGGTCAAATCATGGTTCATTAAGGTGAGAACAATTCAAGATGTAGTCTTTTAAGGAAAGCAGAGTTTTAAATATCAAAAATATCAACTCTAAAAGCCTGATCCAACTGACTAAAAAAAGATCAATTTTAGAGCAGCCAAGATTGCAGAGTCATGAGAAAAATAAGCTTGGAACAATAGTAGTTAAGGAATAAATAATTTAGCAAATTGCCTGAGGATATCCACCGCCTGCCCTTATCTCTTTAAGTCATTTATGTTTGACTGAGTTAAAGATCTAGAAGCAGAATTGCAGAGCCAAAGTAATTATTCCATCTCCTGGGCAGTCACACACACCCAACTTCTGATCTTAAATCACTTGGATGTGTTGATTCTTAGGACCACAAAATGAACTTCTGAAACCTCTGACTCCTAAAGTTGTTTCTGTAGTGTTGTTATTCTGAATTTCTGTCTGATTCACTCTAGTCTCCCTAATATCCACAAAAGCACTTAGCATATAGCGAAGAAGAAATAAATAATCCTTGCATGAATGAGTGATGAGGAAATCAATTTAATGTTTTTTTCCCTTTTTTAAAATACATTTTAAAATTTATTTTTCATTACAGTTGACATACAATGTTATATTAGCTCCAGGTGTACGACATAGTTATTGGACCCTTATATAGCTTACAAAGCAATCACCCCAATAAGTCTCATACCCATCTGACATCACACATAATTGTTATATTATTGACTATATTCTCTATACTGTACTTCACATCCCAGTTAATATTTAAATCTGAAAGGTGAATTCTTCCTTGATTTTTTTTCTCCCTCATAACATCATCCATCATCTGATGCCATCCAATACATCAGCAAATTCTGTATCAGGAAGAGTACACTAATACCACATACTTGACCATACTAATAAGTAATCCCCCCTTGTCTTTCCTTTCTTCTTTTTTCTTCCTTTCTATCCCCCTGATGCAGTAAATGTGATACAAATTTTGGAGAATAGGAGAAGGCTAACATAACAACTTTCTCCTTTCACCAGATCTCAATCCAATTGAGCATTTGTGGGACGAAGTTAAAAGAGACATCAGGCAGCTGGTTCCACAACCATCACATCTCACAGAACTGGACAGTGCTATTCATTAGGCATGGTGTCAGATTCCTCTCATCACCTTTCAACATCTCATGGAGTCAATGCCAAGAAGAATCACTGCAGTATTGAAGGCAAAAAGTGGCCCAATGAAGTACTGACGGGGTGGTCATAATAATCTGGCCACTCAGTGTATATCTATCTATATCTATCTATATCTATCTATCTCTATATCTATATCTATATCTATATCTATATCTATATCTAATCTATCTATATAAATTAAACACAAAATTACCTTTTATTATATGTTCCTTTTTACTAAAGATAAAATGTTGATTTCAGAAGTAAATTGGAATTTATCTTTTTCTGCTTGCAATCCTAAATAAAAGGAGAAAAAAATGTTAACACTTAAAAAAACTTTCAATTTGCCCTAACCGGTTTGGCTCAGTGGATTGAGCATCGGCCTGCGGACTGAAGGGTTCCAGGTTCGATTTCCGGTCAAGGGCATGTACCTTGGTTGCGGCACATCCCCAGTAGGGGGTGTGCAGGAGGCAGCTGATCAATGTTTCTCTCTCATCGATGTTTCTAACTATACCTTTCTTTTCCTCTCTGTAAAAAAATAAATAAAATATATTAAAAGAAACTTTCAATTTGCATATAATCTCTTATGGCAGAACAACATAACAAGATGTTCAATAAACAATCCAACTAAAAATATTACATTTTCCTAGAATTCTGTGAAGAAAGTAAATGGAAATATTAATTACTGCATAAAGGTAAATATTTTAAATTCTGTCAAGTAACTATTTTAAAATGCAACTGTTTTTTCCCATTTTATTTATTTATTTATTTTAATTTAAATTCTTTATTGTTTAAAGTATTACATAAGTCTCCTTTTCCCCATTGACCTCTCCCTGGCCACCCCTACCCCCCAGCATATGCCCTCACCCCCACACCTCCCATCTGTGTCCATTGGTTATGCTCATATGCATGCATACAAGTCCTTTGGTTGATCTCTTACCCCATCACCCCCCACCTTCCCTCATAGGCTGGACAGTCTTTTAATGCTTCTATGTCTCTGGTTCTATTTTTGTTCATCAGTTTATGTTGTTCATTATATTCCACAAATGAGTGAGATCATGTGATATTTATCTTTCTCTGACTGGCTTATTTTGCTTAGCATAATGCTCTCCAGTTTCACCCACGCTGTTGCAAATGGTAATAATTCCTTCTTTTTTATAGCAGTGTAGTATTCCATTGTGTAGGTGTACCACAGTTTTCTAATCCACTCATCTGCTGATGGGCACTTAGACTGTTTCCAACTCTTAGCTATGGTAAATTGTGCTGCTATGAACATAGGGGTGCATATATCCTTTCTGATTGGTGGGATTACTGGGTTAAATGGGAGTTTCATTTTTAATTTTTTGAGGAAATGCCATACTGTTCTCCATAGTGGCTGAACCAGTCTACATTCCCACCAGCAGTGCAGGAGGGTTCCTTTTGTTCCACATCCTCACCAAAACTTGTCAATTGTCGATATGCTGATGATAGCCATTCTGACAGGTGTGAGATGGTACCTCATTGTTGTTTTGATTTGCATTTCTTGGATGATTAGTGACTTTGAGCATGTTTTCATATGTCTCTTGGCTTTCTGTATGTCCTCTTTCAAAAAATGTCTACTTAGGCCCTTTGCTCATTTTTAGATTGGATTGTTTATCTTCATTTTGTTAAGTTGTAGTTCCCTGTAAATGTTGGAGATTAAACCTTTATCTGAAATAGCATTGCCGGATATGTTCTCCCATGCAGTGGGCTTTCTTGTTGTTTTGTTGATGGTTTCTTTTACTGTGCAGGAGCTTTTTATTTTGATGTATTCTCATTTGTTTATTTTCTCCTTAGTCTCTATTGCCCTAGTGTTGGAGACCAATTCCAGCATGACAGCAGGGCTGCATCTGGGAATGGCTAAAGGCATTTCTCCAAACCTGAAAAGAGATTACTGTTTGCTGCCAGACAGCAAAGGGCATCTTAATCTACATGTTATTGCCTCCTACTGGCCAAACACCTGAACAGCCGTAGGCTAATTCCCCCATTCTGACAATGCTTGTGTATACCCTTTGAAGTGTATATCTCTGCTTCACCTCAGGACAAGTTATGTTAAAAAGCATGGGGTCCAGGGATGAGGAGACTTTAAGACCTTAGTTAGACTTTAAGACGTTAGACCTTAGAACTTAGCTCCTTTAAATAAGCTCCTCTGACCCCCAAATGCCTTTCAAAATTATGCTTCGTCTCCGGACTCTTATTTAATCTACGCACAGCCTTCTCCAGATTTCTGGAACCCTTCTTGATGCTGGGACAAGAACCCCAGCACCCTAGGAGCTGTATCAGTAAAGATATTGTTATGACATATGTCTGATATTTTGCTGCCTATGGAGTCTTCTAGGATTTTTATGGTTTCCTGTCTTACATTTAAGTCCTTTAGCCATTTTGAGTTTGTTTTTGTGTATGGTGTAAGTTGGTGATCTAGTTTCATTTTTTTGCATGTATCTGACCATATTTCCCAGCACTGTTTATTAAAGAGACTGTCTTGACTCCATTGTATGCTCTTGCCACATTTGTCAAATATTAATTGAGCATGATGGCTTGGGTCAATCTCTGGGTTCTCTGTTCTGTTCTATTGGTCTATATGTCTGTTCTTGTTCCACTACCAGGCAGTTTTGAGAACAGTGGCTTTGTAGTGTAGCTTGATATCTGGTATTGTGAATCCTCCAACTTTATTCTTCTTTCTCAAGATTTCTGCAGCTATTTGGGGTCTTTTATGATTCCAAATGAATTTTTGGAGAATTTGTTCTAGGTCTGTGAAACATGCTGTTGGTATTTTAATGGGAATTCCATTGAATCTATAGATTTCTTTGGGTAGTATTGACATTTTAATGATGTTGATTCTACCAATCCATGAACACAGTATATTCTTTCATGTGTTTATGTCTTCCTCTATCTCTTTTTTCAGTGTCCTGTAATCTTCTGAGTATAGGTCCTTTACCTCCTTGGTTAAATGTATTCCTAGGTATTTTAATTTTTTTGTTGCAATGGTAAAAATTTGGTTGTTTTTTTAGTTTCTCTTTCTATCAGTTCATTATCCTATATAATAAAGAGCTAATATACAAATGAGAGTCATGCCCTCGCGCTGGGACCAGGGGACATGAGGCTGGGCCGAGGGACCTGAGGCCGTGCCCCCCTCCTGGCGGGGCTTGGCGAGGGACCTGAGGCTGTGCCTCCTTACCCTGTGGGTCTTGATGAAGGACCTGAGGCTGCACCTCAGCCCTGCAGGGCTTGACAGCGGTGGGGCAGGTTAGGTCTGGGTTTCGTGTGATTTGAAGCACGCGGGTGGGTGGGGACTTGACTCTGGGTTCCATGGCAAGCCCCGGACTCTGACAGGAGAGAGATTTTCATATACATTTTACTAATTTTTTTTCATCTCTGACACTTCTATTATAGAGAAAAGGCAAATAGCAATATTAAAATATTTCCTCTAATTAATTCCCTTTTAATGGGCATGAATTTTGTGCACTGGGCCGCTAGTTGGTGCATAAAAAAGCTATAGATTTCTGGGTGTTAATTTTGTATCCTGCTACATTGCTGAGTTCATTTATTAGTTCTAGTAGTTTTTTTGATGGAGACTTTAGGGTTTTTTAAATATAATGTGTCATCTGCAAATAATGACAATTTTACTTCTTCTTTTCCAATTTGGATGCCTTTTATTTCTTCTTCTTGTCTTATCGCTATGGTTAGCACTTCCAGTTCTATGTAGAACAGGAGTGGGGAAAGTGGGCAGCCCTGTCGTGTTCCTGTTCTTAGGGAAAATGGTTTTAGTTTTTGCCCATTGAGTATGATGTTGGCTGTAGGTTTGTCATGTAAGGCTTTTATTATATTGAGGTATAATCTCTCCATTCCCACTTTGCTGAGAGTTTTTATCAGGAAAAGGTGTTAGATTTTGTCAAATGCCTTTTCTGCATCAATTGATATGATTATGTGATTTTTGTCTCTCAATTTATGTATGTGATGTATCATGTTTATTGACCTGTAGATATTGTGCCAGCCTTGCATCCCTGGAATAAATCCCACTTGGTCATGTTGTATATTCTCTTTAATGTAATGCTGGATCCCATTTGCTAGAATTTTGTTGAGGATGTTAGCATCTATGTTCACCAGTGATACTGGCCTGCAATTCTCTTTCTTTGTAGTGTCTTTATCTGGTTTTGGGATTAAGGTAATGCTGGCTTCATAGAATGGGCTTGGTAGTGTGATTTCCTCTTGAATTTTTTGATATAGTCTGAGAATCTGGTTTTAATAAAGAAAAATTACTACTTTCTAATGCTTAAATTTCTGGAAGAAATCTGAAATGCAATTTTATTTTTTATTTATTTCATTTTGAAAATCTTTATTGTTGAGAGTATTACAGATGTCCTCCTATTTTCCCCCCATTGGCCCCCTTCACCCAGATCCCGCCCCACCCCAGGCCTTCACCACCCTACTTTCTGTGTCCATAGGTAATTCATGTATGCATATGAGATCATCAGTTAATCTCTCCCCACCACCACCCCCCATTCCCTCTGAGATTTTTCAGTCTGTTCCATGTTTCAATACCTCTGGTTTGAATTAGTGTTTTTGTTTTCTTCAGATAAATACGCAGAAGTGGCTCACTGGCTCATATGATAGTTCTAGTTTTAATTTTTTTAATTCTTTATTGTTGAAAGTATTACATATATCTCCTTTTTCCCCTATTAACCTTTCCCCATCTTCTCCTGCCCCCCAGCACATGCCCTCAGCCCCCCACTGTTGTGTCCATTGGTTATGCTTATATGCATGCATATAAATCCTCCCCCATCCCCTATCTTCCCTCTGAGATGTGATGGTTTGTTGGATGTTTCTATGTCCCTATATCTATTTTCATTCATCAGTTTATGTTGTTCATTATATTCCACAAATGAGTGAGATCATGTGATATCTATCTTTCTCTGACTGGCTTATTTCATGAAATGTAATTTTAAGATGAGCAAAGTGTTTTACAGTTTAAAAAACTTCTTTAAATTAAAAAATATATATTAAAAATAATTATCCGCTGTAGACTTAGATAGATTAGCTTCACCTGAAGGGCTAGGCAGAATCACCTCTACAGTATAGACACCTGATTACTATATTTACCTGTTAACTAGCCCTTCCAGGAGTGGGAATTACTGATTTAGGCACCAAAGTTTTCAACAAACAAAATACTCTCCCTGTTTTGTAGTGTGATGTCAGTTTACACACATACACACACACTCACAAATCATTTTGTCAGTTTCTAAGTATATTCTTGAATTTGTTAAGACTTATTTGTGTCCTAATGTGGTTTATCTTTGGGAATGTTCCAGATGAACTTGAGAATAATGTACATTCTGCAGCTTTAGGGTGAAATCTTCTGTAATTATCAATTAATTAATCTGATCTAGTGTGTCATTTAAGGTTGCTGTTTTTGTTGATTTTCTTTTCTTTTCTTTTCTTTTGTATGGTAGATCTATCCATCAATGACAATTGGGTGCTAAATCCTACTATGACTGTTTTGCTCTTGATATCTCCAATAAAGTCCACCAAGATATTATTTATATACTTAGGTGCTCATATATGTTTACTAGGGTTATATCCACTTTGGGATCAATTTCTTTAGTATTATGTAGTGACTTTCTTTGTCTCTTACTATATGCCTTTGTTTTAAAGTCAATTTTATCAGATATAAGCATTGCTACCATAGCTTTTTTTAGTTGTTGTTTCCATTTACATGTAAGATTTTTCCAACCCTTCACTTTCAGCCTTTGTGAATCTTTTGTTCTGAGGTGGTTCTCTTGTAAACAGGGTATATATGAAACATATTTTCTCCTACATTAAGCTACCTTATGTCTTTTGATTGGACCATTTATACAAGTATCTTCATGGACCATAATTGCATAAAACTAGAAAACTACAATAAAAAAACTCAAAAACATTCAAACACATGGAGGCTAAACAGCATGTTATTAGACAATGAATGGGTTAACAAAGAGATGAAGGAAAAAATAAAAAAATTAACTGAAAACAACCACACAGCAACCAAAATCTATGGGAAACAGTGAAAGCAGGCCTAAGAGAGAAGTTTATAGCATTGCAGGCCTACCTCAAGAAGCAAGAAAAATCTAAAATAAACAATTTAACCCTACATCTAAAAGAACTAGAAAAAGCAACAAAACCCAAAGTAGAAGTAAGGAATAATAAAGACCAAACCAGAAATAAATTACATAGAGACTAAAAATAAATAAAAGATAAACAAATTTAGCAAACTTTTAACTACTTTTAACTAGACTCATCAAGGAAAAAAATAAGATAAATAAATAGATACATAAATAAATAAATAAAATGAGAAATAAAAGAGAAGTAACAACAAACATCACAGAAATATAGAGAATTGTAAGAAAATACTATGAAAACTGTATGCCAATAAATTAGAAAACCTTGGCTAAATGAATAAATTCCTACAAAACACAATCTTCAAAAGCTGAATCAGAAAAAAAATCAGAAAACCTGATTAGACTGATTATAACTAATGAAATTGAAACAGTAATCAACAAAACTCCCAGCAAACAAAAGTTCTGGTCCGGATGGCTTCACAGGCAAATTTTATCAAATATTCAAAGAGAACTAACACCTCAGTTTCTAAAACTACTCCAAAATATTCAAGAGGAAGGAAGACTTCCAAGTTCTTTTTATGAGGCAGCATTATCCTAATTCCAAAGCCAAATAAAAACACTACAAAGAAAAAAAATTATAGGTCAATATTATTGATGAATATATATTCTAAAATCCTCAACAAAACATTAGCAAACCAGTTCCAGCAATACATTAAAAAGATCATACATGATGGTTAAGTGGGATTTATTCCTGGAATACAAGGTTGGTACAATATTTGCAAATCAATTATTGTGACACATCACATAAACAAAAAGAAAGATAAAAATCAAGTGACTATATCAATAGATGCAGAAAAAAGTATTCAATAAAATCCAGCACTCATTTATGATAAAAACTCTCTGCAATGTGGGAATAGAGGGATCATACCTCAACACAATAAAGGCCATAGATGAAAAACTTACAGCCAAAATCAAACTCAGTGGGCAAAAACTAAAAACATTTTCTTTAAGATCAGGAACAAGTCAGGTATGTCTGCTTTTACCATTCTTACTCAAGATAGTACTGGAAGTCCTAGCCACAGCGATCAGACAAGAAAAAGAAAAAAAAGGCATCCAAATAGGAAAGGAGGAAGTAAAATTGTCATTATTCACAGATGACATGATATTATACATAGAAAACCCTAAAGACTCCACCAGGAAACTAATCAATGAATTTGGCAAGGTTGTAGGATACAAAATCAACATCCAGAAATTGATGGCATTTTTATACACCCATAATGAACTATCAGAAAGAGAAACTAAGATAACAATCCCATTTACTATCAGGTACTTAGGAATAAATTTAACCAAGGAAGTAAAAGATCTGTACTCAGAAAACTATATGACATTGAAGAAAGAAATTGAGGAAGACACAAATAAGTGGAAGCATATATACTATGTTCATGGATTAAAAGAATTAACATAATTAAAATATCCATTCTATCCTAAGCATCTGTAAATTCAACATAATTACTATTAAGATATCAATGGCATATTTCACAGATCTAGAACAAATATTTCAAAAACTTACATGGAACAAAAAAAGACACCATTAGCCTCAGCAATCTTGAGAAAGAAGGAAAAGTTGGAGGTACATATTACAATACCTGACATAGAATGATACTACACTGAGTGGCCAGGTTATTATGACTGGCCAGATTATTATGACCACCTCATCAGTAAAATAAAGTGAATTAGTTATGCAAATAATAATAATAATAATAATAATAAAACCTTGAGAGTATTTTCTTAGGAAGTTTTCAATATTCAGTATTTTTGGAAGTGTCAATTAAGTACTGATGGGGTGGTCATAATAATCTGGCTGGTCCTAATAATCTGGCCACTCAGTGTATATGGCCATTATAATAAAAACAGCCTGTACTGGCATAAGAAAAGGTATATAGATCAATAAAATGAAATAGAAAGCCCAGAAATAAGCCTATGGCTTTATGGTCAATTAATATTTCACAAAGGAGGCAAGAGCATACAATGGAAAAAAAACACAAAGAGTCACTTCAATAAATGATGTTGGATAATTGGACAACTACATGCAATAAAATGAACTAGACCACCAACTGCCATCATACACAAGAAAAAATAAACTCAAAAAAGATAAAATATATAATTTGTGAAACCATAAAAACATGGGCAGTAAAATATCAATAGCAATATTTTTGCTGATATATCTCCTAGGGAAATGGAAACAAAGGAAAAAATAAATTGTACTACATCAAACTACAAAGCTTCTGCACAGCAAAAGAAAGCAACAAAAAGAAAAGGGAACTGACTTTATAGGAGAACATATTTGCCAATGATACATCTAATAAGGGGTTAATTTTCAAAAAATATAAAGAACTCATACAACTCAACACCAGGAAGACAAATAATCTAATTAAAAATGGGCAAAGGACCTGAATAGACACTTCTCCTAGCAGGACATACAGATGGCTAATTAGACATATGAAAAAATGTTCAACATCACTAATCATCAGATACAAATTAAAATCATATTGAGATATTACCTCACACCTGCCAGAATGGCTACCATCAATAAATCAAGAAACAAGAAGTGCTTGCAAGGATGTGAGAAAAGGGAACCCTCATGCACTATTGGTGAGAATACAGACTATTCCAACCACTGTGAGGAAAAAGTATGGAGTTTCCTAAAAAAATAAAAATAAAAAGGGAACTGCCTTTTGACCAAGTGATCCCACTTCTAGGAATATATCCAAAGAATCCTGAAACACTAATCAGAAAAAAATATATGCACTCCTATGTTCATAGCAGTGTTATTTACAATAGCCAAGATCTGGAAACAGCCCAAGTGCCCATCAGTAGATGAGTGGATAAAATTGTGATGGTACATTTACACAATGGAACATTATGCAGCTGTAAGAAAGAAGGGACTCTTACATTTTGCGACAGCATGAATGGACCTGGAGACTATTATGCTAATTAAAATGAGCCAGTCAGAGAAAGACAAATACCATATAATCTCACTTATATGTGGGTACTAATGGAAAAGATAATCTAATAGAAACAGAGTCATGGATATATGGAACAGACTGGCAGATAGCAGAAGGGAGTGGGGAGAAGGGGTTGGATGAAAGAAGGTGAAGGGATTAGCCAAAGAACATACATGCATAACCCATAGATACAGACAACAGTGTGAGGTTGGCCAGAGGGAAGGGTGGCCTAGGGCTGGTGGAGGTGAGCAAAGTGTGTGTGTGTGGCAAGAGGAATGCAGACATATGTAATAGTGTAAACAATAAAAATAATATCTAAGTATTTTCAAAGCATAGTACAGACTTTAAAACTATCTTTCATGTAATAGTCAAAGTGATCCTTGCAAAATATAAATCTAATCTTATTTTGCTGATTAAAAGCAACCAATGACTTTCCATGGCCCTGGAAATAAACTGCAAATTTCTTAACAGAGTGTGTAAGGCACTGCATGATTTTCTCTTCTTACCTTTCCAGCATCTTTTCAAATGACTTCCTTCTTTAATGTACCGCAGAAAATTGATTTGCTTTCAATGCCTAAAGCACCCAAACTCATCTATTTTAGATCTTTGTATTCACTCTTCCCATTTTTCTTTCTATACATGGCCTGCTTTTCCTCATCCTTTGATTATATATATTTCATATGACCTCTGTCTACCTTGAATACTCTAAGAAACCCTGTGCTCTCTCATCCTATTAATCTCTACCTCAGCCTTTTCCACTTTTAATCAGGGAACTTATATTCATTTTTAATTAATTCATTTTTATTTATCTCTATATCCTGAGTTCCATCAAACTAAATGTTATAAAGGAATAGATTATGCCTGTTTCATTCCCCAATATATATACACTACATGACATAATGCCTAAGACATAGTAAATTCTCGAGTATATATGTTAAATAAACAAATTTGTGGTGTTTCATACTTGTCTATGTCATCAAAAAAATAATCCATCTTCTTAGCAGTTGGGATGTAAAGTCAACCTCTCTGCTCAAGAAAAGGCTAATCTTGATAATTCTGGATATTTTATTAAAATAATACTGTGTTTGATATAATTTCTCTTGTAGTCTTTTAAAGAATTAATTTTAAATACAAATTTATTCAGATATAACTGAGTAGGCAATATGGATATACAACTTTTATGCCATATGTTATATGTCTAATCCTGTCTTAAGATTATCTTGCCCTAATTTAGTATCTATTCTTTTTGTTATTAAAGTGAATATATTTCTAAAATGCTCATAATGTAGCTAAATCTATCACATACAATTTACTTGTATGATTTTATGAAATTGTTATAACAGTTCACTGGGGTAGACATTATCATCTCTGTTTTATCAAGGAGAACATTGAGGGCTAGAGAAAAAAAATAACTTGTCAAAGAATAAAGACATAGATACTTGCAGAACTGGGATTTAAAATCATATTTGTATGCTAAAAGGGCTACGACTGAAATCTTGATAGAAATTTATTCATACATTTAGCTTTATTTTCAACTTTACAGAAAATTTATAAGTCACTTTAAAACACATGAGCATACTAAAACTAAGTCTTTTGAACATTAGAGATTTTTTTTAAACATAGCCTCAAAATACAGGCTTATTTTTTGCTGGAGGCACCATCCTTGTAAGAAAAGTGCTATTTTTTTATAGAGTAAAAGGTTCTTTATTTTTTTTTAATGGCAGAAAAATATTCTACCAAGTTACCACAAAAAAATGAAGGCTAAAGAAGATATAGAACTAAAAAATAACTGTAAATAAGAGAACAAACATAAAGTCCATAGAGAACAAAATACCTCTTTTTATAAAAGTCACTCAAGGTGTCTGCTATATAGAAAAAAGAGCTTGCATGCCCTACTTCATCTTTCATTTTGTTTCTTAGTTCAAGGTTAGAAATGTGAAATCCAATAGATTATAAATTACAATCTACCCAGTCTACATGACAAGCACAAAATATTGCCTTAATCTATTGTTTTCTTTTTACTATTGTATCTTGATTTTAAAACATATGTCTGGTTACCAAATTACAAAAAGTGATTTGAAATATAACTGTGATGTCATTTATAGAGCTTTTAATGTTTGCTAGGTATGAGAAAAGAGTAGAAAATATATTTAACCCAATTATGATTTTCTTCATAATTGTGATTCTCTAGACACCTCAATTTTATATAAAATTTATATAATTATGAAAAATAAAATAAATATGCATGATTTAGCTTTAATAGAAAATAAAAATTATCTTCCTAACTTAACTGGTAAACAAGAGAGACAGCAAGCTTTGTATTCATGTAAGCAGATCCCATCAGCAGAGGGCAGAAGAAATAGCGATGTCAGTGTGAAATATGAAAATATAAAAATATAACTGATTTTAGTTAAGTAAAAGTATGCATATTTTAAGCCTTGGATTATTTTGAGCAATTGATAATCATAATAAGTTCTTGAATGTATCTGTAAAATAAACAAATTGTGGTGTTTCATATAAAAAGAGTATTGCTATTAAGGTAGAAAACTCACCAAAAATTCATAGTGACAGAAACAACTATCACAACAGAGCGTATTTTCCCACTTAATGGAGGCAAAAATCTAGATGACTATTACATGCTCTGCCCAGCTACACAAAGACAGCTGAATGATCCATTGACTCCATAGAGGAGAAAACTAAACCAGCAGATACACAAACATACATAACCAGTAGAGTACCTGTCTTTAAATCATTATTTTTATAGTTTTGCTTTGTTCCTTCTTTCCCAAACTTGTCAATGGAAGAAATGATTTGAGATTCAGGCACACATACTCAAATGTTTTTAGTAGTCTTTTATCTCTTCTGTTCTGTACCAAGAAACAGTGCTAGTTAGTTAGCACATTCTCTGGTGCACTTTATATTTACTTCAAATAATTGATCTCATAGAGGAATTTTAAGGTTTGCACTCAGTTGCTCTTTAGTCAGCAAATTCAACAATGGTCACTCTCTCTCTCTTGTGAAAAATAATTTGAATTATATATCTCATTATCTTGGAAAGATTATATTCACATATATGAATCACATGTATCTCCAGCTCTTATTCTATTTTTTTGCTCCCATTTAGAGCAAATTCCCACAGAAGCTTTTCATACTTGCTCTCCTCCTTTTTTGAATTTTTATGTTTAGTATGAAGATTATCACTGAAAAGTTATCAAGTCAGAGGTTGAATGCATTAGTTACGTTCTTTTCCACTTTCTTAGATTACATGCGTAAGGCTACCACATCAACTGGCTTCGTTCCCTCTATTAGTGGATGTTACTAGGACCCTGATATTTCCAGATTAACTCCCTTTACCACTTCTTTGGTTGTCACATATCTACAAGCAAGGAGTCAACAGAGGCTCTAGGACTAAGGGCTCTCGACAAGACTCACATGTCACCCAGTATCGCTATATTTACAACTAACCAAATTTTTCAGCTTTAAGAACACCAGCCTCATCATATTTTTGTCCTTCATTTTGGATTATTTAAATCACCACATGAAGGTTAAGACTTTCAGGTCACCAGTCATCTAATGCACTCAAACACCCATCAAGGTCTGCATTATCTTCCTTCTTTACGACCCTATATCCCTCTTCTATGCTGAAATCTATACAATATGCTTATTTAACTGAAAAATAAGCTATATTATGAAACTCTGTAATAAATGTCTTTTTTGCCCTCTTGATCTAATTAAAACTTGGCTCTCTCCTTGGAAAATCTCTTCTCTTGTTTTAAAAACTCTTAGCTACTTTCCACACTTTTCATCTGATTAGGTCAAGAAATGCAATATGTCCTCCTTGAGGCTTTCAAATATATTTTTTCTCTCTTTGTCCATTAGACATTCCTGTCATTAAGTCATATGTCAGCAGACCATAGTACTCAATATGCCTGATTATTGTAGTCACCTATGAACTCTCCAGTTCATGGTCTTCATTTAGTCAATATTTTAACTTCTAACTCTCTGTTAGAGATAACGCCATTCTTATCATATATCTGGCTGATGTCAATATCCATATAGATGTCCCTTCTTTCAATACTCTTGACCCCCATTTCTTGAACTCATCAATCAATAATTTTGCCTTTTATCTGACATTAGATATTCATTTCCAAAGTGGTAATATTGTGAATCACGTCAAACTTTCCTTTATTTCAATTTCAATATATTTCTACCCTGCTCCACAGAGTACTGCAAATAAAATAATCCTTAGATTTCTTCCCCCAAACAAGAAACTAAAATTATTTAATCTCACTGTTCACTAATTTTAACCCTCTTCATTTCTATATTTTCAAATTTATTTTTAAAATCTCTTTTATTGAGAGTATTACAGAAATTCCACCACCTTTCCCCTCCCATTGCCCTCCTCCACCTGGATCTTGCCCCATCCCAGGGTTCTAGTCTATTCATCAATTTATTTTGTTCATCAGATTTCTTGACACTCCCTTCTGGCCTTCAAAGTTTCTGTTTTGAAATCAGCTGACAGTCATATGGGCTCTCCCTTGTAGGTAACTAACTGCTTTTTTTTTTTTTTTTTGCTGCTTTGAACGAATCTCTCTTTGTCTTTAACCCTTGGCATTTTAATTATGATGTGTCTTGGTATGGGTCTCTTTGGTTTCCTCTTATTTGGGACTCTCTGGGCTTCCTGGACTTGTAAGTCTATTTCTTTCACCAGGTAGGGGAAGTTTTCTGTCATTATTTCTTCAAAAAGATTTTTAATTTCTTGCTCCCTCTGTACCCCTCTGGCAACCCCATGATGAAAATGTTGGTATGCTTGAAGTTGTCCCAGAGGTTCCTTACACTATATTCATATTTTAAAATTATTTTTTCTTTTTTCTCTTCGGATTGGGTGTTTTTTTGTTTCCTCATATTCCAAATTGCTGACTTGATTCTCGACATCCTCTATTGTACTGTTGATTCCCTGTAAAGTATTCTTCATTTCAGTTAGTTTATCCTTCGTTTCTGATAGCTACCTTTTCATGTCTTTGATGTTCTCCCTAAGTTCCTTGAAATTCTCACTAGGTTCCTTGAAGCTCTCATTAAGATCTTTAAGCATCCTTATAATCATTGTTTTGAACTCTGTATCTAGTAGTTTTCTTGATTCCATTTCAGTTAGGTCGTTTTCTGGAGATTTCTTCTGTTCTTTCATTTGTGACATGTTTCTTTGTCTCCACATTTTGACTGCTTCCTTGTGTTTGTTTCTATGTATTAAGTAGAGCTGCTATGTCTCCTGGTATTGGTAGAGTGGCCTAGTGTAGCGGTGCCTGTACAACCAGTGGCTCAGCCTCTCCAGTTACCTGAGCTGGGCACTCTAGGTGCACCCCTTTGTGGGCTGTGTGCATTGTCTTGTTGTAGTTGAGCCTTGATTGGTATTGGTATGACTGGGAGGAATTGACCACCAGACCAATTGGCTGTGAGGATCAGCTGCAACTATAGTGGAAGAGCTGCTGTTCAGGAGACACCCCTATGGGGCAGGACTTGCTTCAGTGGGACTTTGGAGCTCACTGTATTTTCCCCTTGAGTGTGTTGCTCATGGATATGGTACAGCTGTAATCTGGCATGGTCTGAAGCTTTCCACAAGGTGCACTGGCTCTGGAGTCTCGCAGGAGGTGCAAAGGCAGCCACTGCCTGTGCCTACCTGGGGACCAGCATGAGCTACATAGCAATCTGCAGATGGTTAGTACTTGTGCTTGGCTTGGAGGTGCCCAGGAGAGGCCAATCTGTAAACTTTGGCAAGCTGCTGCTAGTACTGGGCCTGAGGTCATTCATTAAGAGGTATGGGGCATGCTGAGGCCAGCTGCTACTTGTCTGAGAGATTTTAGGAAAGTCTGAAGTCTGAGACAGGATAGGCTATTCATATGGAAAAGCAACTGCAAATAGCTTAGGTGGAGCTTCAAATTGGTGGTGTGGGGTCTCAGGGAATCATCAGGTTGGGTCATAGAGTGTGGGCTAGATTGATAGAGACTCAGATATGGTGCTTGCCAGTCACCTCTGGGGAATGAGGTAGGTCTCAGCAGAGGAATAGTGACCTCAGCCAACACTTTTGTCTAGGAGAAAGCTGCCTTCCAGTTCTTGCCCTGATGCCAGGAAATTTAATTCCTCCCCATATGTCCCTGGATCCTTTCAAGCTGCTGACCCTTCACTGGAGCTCAGAGGGAATGAGTGGGAGTAAGTCTGTGCATGGACCCTTTAAGAGGAACTGCCTGGGTCTCCAGCAGGCTCTGTGTCACTCAGCCACACTTCCCCATTGGTTTTCACAACCTTAAATTATAAGGACTTCTCTTCCCATCACTGGAACCCTGGGCTGATGGTTATGGTGTGGGGCTATGACCTCTTGCTCCTCATGAGAGGCCTCCACAGCCAAGATTTTCCTCCCAATTAAGCACATGCCACATGTGGGTGTTGGACTGGGCTTTCCCATGCCTCTCCCCGCTCCTACCAGTCTCAATGTGGTTTATTCTTTAATTCTCTAGTTGTAGGGCTTCCATTCAGCCAGATTTCAGGTAGTTCTGAATGATGGTTGTTCTGTATCTTAGTTGTAATTTTGATATGGTAGTGGAGGATTGGAATACCATGTTTTCCTGCACCACCATCTTGGTTCATCCCATTTCTACATTTTAATATTTATATAGCTTACATCCTTTGTTAATATTTTATAACCAGTCCATTGCATATTGTTCCAAATTAAGTACCTTCTATTTTTTTTCTAGTGTCTTGGAAAATCCCCAATCTTGTTTAAGTACATGTCTCTACTTATATGACTCTATGCTTACATAGGGTTAGAAGACTCAAAAAGATTAACTTGTCTCACTTTACTTCCATGACCAGTAATTTCAAGTGAGTCCTTAAAGTTGCCCAGTAAACATATTGGTATTTCATAATCTATTAGTTACTCACTTATTCTAGAAGGCCTGTACCTTCTCCTCTCTCCCCAAGTTTGTTAAATACCTTCCACAATCTTCATTGCTTTGGGTAACCACATTTCCTCTTTTACTGGGTAGCATTCTCTTTTTAGTGAGAAAAAAAATCAACTAAACTGCAAACATCAATAACCATATTCTCTTTTTTTTTCTGTAACTAAAGATAAACCATCTTTCTTCCTGCTTATGACCATGTTTTCTTCTTGGCATAGAACCTATTCTCTCTTGTCTATTCATATTACTCTGATAATTCAATTCCTACATCTCTATCTGTCTCTGTTTCTAACTCTTCCTTTCTCCCCCAACTTTTTTCCCCCCAAATTCAACTGTATCATTTTTTCACAGTTCAATTGAAGTTATTTCTTTACGGTTAAAGCACATTCACATATGCACGCACATATGAGCATTTTGTTGACAATAACCTAAAATTTGCTAAACCCACAGATCAATTTATAACCATCATTTTACCTGACCACTGGATTACTTTTTTTCTCTTTAACATTTTCTTCATTGACTTATATTTTTAACACAAAACATGGGGTTTTCATAACAGCATTATGTTATGTGATGTCAGTAAAATGTGACAGAATAAACTGTTAATTCAAAATATGCTTTTTGGCAAAAATCTGTTCTGGGTTTAGAAAAGAAAACTGTGAAACTGAGAGTATTAAAGCCAGAGGGAGCAAGAGTTCTGATAGCAACATACACGGAAATAATATTTCAAAATTAAAAGGAAAGAAGAGAAGGAAGGAAGAATTAAGAAAAGAAGCAAGGAAATGAGGGAGGAAAAAGACAGAAAGGACAGAGGTAGAGAAAGAAGAAATAATAATAAAGATGATGATTGTTAATTATCAGGGCATTTTCTGATATTCTAATTCATTCTACAACATAAATTAGAAGTCTATTCATAGTATGGCCCAGGTTGTTTGATGATAGAAAAAAAATGGGGCTTTCATGCTATTATTCAAAGTATACAGTCTCAGTTTTTGAAATGGCATTACCATTTATATGACATCAATATCCATATCAAGGTGTTCACAAGACCTGATGGCGCACCAATAATCACTGACATGCACACGGCAGAGATGAGGTCAGCTAAAACAAGAGATGTGGATCCTGGCACATAAACATGCCATAGAACCTCTCAGACCTAACTCAGATTTTATATTGAGATGACTGTTTTATAAGCTGACATATAAGATCCAGGAAATGTTAGTAATTGCATTAATATTAATACTTTCCACCCTTTACCAGAAAGATGATGAGGCATGGGAGAAGCTAAATTATAAACATTCGGAGAGGTTTTAAGACAAATAACACAGATAGGAATGTTCTCTGTTATTGTTAAGAGCAGCATTCACAATGACCCCTAAATTATGTAGGCAGGTCTGAATAGTAAATTCACAGTCTAGTTTGTTTAATAAGTGCCTCCAATTTCTAAGTGCACATTTATAAGCATTGTCAGATAGCATCTAAAAACAGTACAATAATCTTAATGATTTAAATTTAAAATTAAGACATTTTAACATAATAGCATATTAGCAAAGTGCTTTGTTTAGCTTCAACAATAGGCAATACATTTCTATTTCTAAAGAGATTCCAGATTCTATAATGAAACAGGTTATTTTTAAACGTAAGATGAAGTTAGTCTTTAGCATGTATATGGAATGCCATAGTAATCATAATTATTTCCTTAGTGCACTTTTATCATCTTAATAACATATTAGCTCCCAAACATACACAAATTTTGGATGGAGTATAAAGATCCAGATGATCCAGAATACATTATAAAATAAGTATAGTAGTACAGGAAGAAAACAAGGTAAATTAATTACCTAAGGTAAGTATTAACTATATAAATTATACTTTCCTTAAGCTTCTCTGGAATCAATTCATATTATCAGTCAACTACTTTTTACTTCTATTATCTTCTTTCTCTTATGAAAATACTTTTGGTTTTAAACAAGGGATATCATGTAGGGAATAATTTTTCATGAAATGCAGGTTTTGCTCTTTTTATTAATTGAATAAATTAAGGAAATTGAAAAATATTGTGGTTAGGTTACATAATGCATTTCTCACTCAGACATGGTTTTTCAAAATAAAATAATCAAAACCAACATAAAATGTCCTTGAAAAAGCTAATTTATAGAAATAAAATTCAAATGGGTTTTATGTGCCTTGTCTTTATGGAATATTGAGGATGCATAACATTTTCAATATAGATAAATACATTAGGGACACCTCAGGCAATTGTGACTGTTTTTGTAATAAATAACAATCTATATATATAAAAAGCTAATATGAAAAGTGTCCCCCCAGGAGTTTGATCGGGAGTTCGATCACTTGCTATGATGTGTGCTGACCACCAGGGGGCAGAGCAGAATGAAGGTAGGCCCTGGCCGGCAGCCAGAAGGCCCTGATCAGCCCTGATCGCTGCCAGGGCTAGGGACCCTACCCGTGCATGAATTTCATGCACCAGGCCTCTAGTATATAATAAATACTTCATCTGGAAATGAAGGATAAAGATGTTATAAAAATTAAGAAAGTGGTACATTTCAGGCAAAATATATTTCTTGATAATTCTTAGCACCCACTCATGCATAGCATAAAGAAACCTCTAATATATTACTATTTAGAGTAGTCTTGGGGAAATCACTTCTAAAACTTGCTGGAAAGAGATTCTTTGCTGAAGCTTTAAGATTTAATCATAAATACCTGCAATATACACAGATAGAATATTCCTATAATGCACTGTGAAAATTGTGGCATACCATTTTTTAGATCTTGTTAACTCTGATTCATAAAATGTGACATTTCATATGCCATTTGCAAGGCAGTTAATGTATTCAGCAAATCTCATAATATACTCTACACTTGGAAAGCTTTACTATTTTGTAATAAACACTGTTTTTGCAAAGGTAGAAATGATGTAAATGTATTATGTGACAAATATTAGATTGTGTTATTAACAGGAAAGTAATTCAACTAGGATGCTGAAGTATCAGCTTCCAGATCAACAAAGTGCAAAACAACTAAAATAAAATGTTCACTGTCAACTTGATATAGTATTTTTTATACAGCTATAAAATACTTTAGTGGAGAAATCTAACCTTTTCATTGTATATACTTCTTTGTATAGCTTCTTTGCAGAAACTTTTGATACTAGTAATAACACATGAGCAAGGTACATGTGAAATATTTGTCTATAGCTTTTACTTTAATTAGAGATAAACCAAAATACATTAATTACTTATCTATGAAAAGATCAAGTTTGATTTTCTAAAGATTAAATATTAAACCTTCAGCAGATTTAAAATGTAGGGTAACATAATGATTTATAACTTTTTAGTATTTTTTTAAATAAAATTGTTCCTAATTAAATCATATTTGCAAAATAATGAATAATATGTATAGGATTCTGTAGAAAGCCAATAAATGTAAAAGAAAAGAAAATATTTCCAGCTAATGATAAAATACAACTACATGTCAATACATTAATTAGATAGTTGCTTGATTACACACTTATATTTTGACTATACTCCCCCTCAAAAAATAATTTAAAAATTACTTTGGTCACCATTATTTTTAAATAATTATAATTTTGTAATTAAAAGGATAGTATTCTAGGTTTCATAGTATTTTAAGTGAGTCCAATGTCTCTAGAAAAATCAGTGGTTGCTAAGGATTCGGTGGTGAGTAGTAAATAAATTGATGGAGTACAGAGAATTTTTAGGGTAGTAAAAACACTGTGTATGATACTATAATGGTTACTACATTTATCCAAACTGATAGAATGTACAACACCAAGAATGAACCCTAGTTCAAACTATGTACTTTGGATAATTATGATGTGTTAATGTAGGTTCATCCTATCTAATAATAGACAAACATGGTAATTGACCATACCTCCGCTATGCTTCCCATTGGCTAATCAGCAGGATATGCAAATTAACTTCCAACAAAGATGGTGGCCGGCAGCCACGCAGCTGAAGCGAACATGAGGCTTGCTTGCTCTAGTGATGGAGGAAGCCAAGGTTCCCCGCCTGCCGCGGCCCAGCTCTAAGCTCCGGAAGCAACAATGTTTCAATTATAGAAGCCAAACAAACCCCAGATACCTGCTTTCAGCCAGCCACGGCCTCAGAGCTGGAGCTGGCTCTCAGCTCTAGTGACAGCTATAGAAGGTAAATAAATCCCAGAATAAAAAAAAGAGGCTGGGAGCTTCAGTCGCCCGCCAGCCTGAAAACAGCTCTCAGCCCCTCACCCAGACTGGCCAGACACCCCAGTGGAGACCCCCACCCTGAAGGGGGTGTGACCAGCTGCAAACAGCTATCAGCCCGTCATCCAGGCTGGCCAGGCACCCAAGTGGGACCCCCACCCTGATCCGGATCACCCTTCAGGGCAAACCAGCCGGCCCCTACCCATGCACCAGGCCTCTATCCTATATAGTAAAAGGGTAATATGCAAACTGACCCTAACAGCAGAAAGACTGGGAATGACTGGTCACTATGACACACACTGACCACCAGGGGGAAGATGCTCAATGCAGGAGCTGCCCTCTGGTGGTCAGGGCGCTCTCACATGGGAGGAGCTTTGCTCAGCCACAAGCCAGGCTGATGGCTGCCAGTACAGTGGTGGTGGTGGGAGCCTCTCCTGCCTCCTCAGCAGCGCTAAGGATGTCTGACTGCAGCTTAGGCCTGCTCCCCGCTGGCAAGTGGACATACCCCGAGGGCTGCCAGGCTGCCAGAGGGATATCTGATTGCCATCTTAGGCCCAATCTCCTGGGGAGCAGGCCTAAGCCAGCAAGTGGTCACCCCCAAGGGGTCCCAGACTACGAGAGGGCACAGGCCAGGCTGAGGGACCCCCTACCCCCGAGTGCACAAATTTTTGTGCACTGGGCCTCTAGTCTATATATATAAAGAGCCAGGGGCCATCACAACTGAACAGACCACTGAACAGATGACCGAACCGGCTGTGTGACCAGACGACTGACAAGCAGGCTGCGTGGAGTGACCAGACTGGCAGGGGGTTAGTGAGGGACAACATAACGACTGAGCAGCAGGCTGCTTGGGGCAACCAAGCCAGCATGGGGGTTAGTGAAGGATGACCAAATGACTGAGCAGCAGGCTGTGTGGGGTGACCAGGTCGGCAAGGGGGGCAGTGAGGGGCAACCAGGCCAGCAGGGGGGGCAGTTGGGGGCAACCAGGCCAGCAGGCAGAGGCGGTTAGGGGTAATCAAGCTGGCAGGGGGGCCAGTAGGGGCGATCAAGCAGGCAGGCAGGTGAGCAGTTAGGAACCAGTGGTCCCAGATTGTGAGAGGGATGTTCAACTGGATTGGTCCTAAACCAGCAGTCAGGCATCCCTTGAGGGGTCCTGGATTGGAGAGGGTGCAGGATGGGCTTAGGGGATCCCCCCCCCCATGCATGAATTTCGTGCACCAGGCCTCTAGTTGATTATAACAAATGTACCACTCTGGTGGGTGATGTTATTATTAGGGAGTTTATGCATGTGTAGGGCAAAAGGTTATGTGGGAAATCACTGTACCTTTCCATAGTTTTGCTGTTAACTTTAATCTCCAAATATATTTTAAAATAAAATGTATACAATTAAAAGGCTTGTAGTGTTTACCTATAAAATATAATATCTGACTTAATCTCTAAAATTCCAATAGCAACCCCTCAAAAGAAACAACAAATAGAAAGGAGAAAGACAATGATTCCAAAAGGGCTGCGGTAAGCATAGGCAATAGTTAAGAGGTTTAGTTCTTGAAGAGCAGAGATGCCTTAACAATTTTGAGCAGAGGAGGAGCAGAATGAGGACATGGAAGAAGAATGAGAATAGGGGAAAGAGGTAGCAGGAGAGAAAGACAGAAAGCTAGGGAGTAAATGAGTCATCTTAGCAGCCTCAGACTTTGAAAGAGACACAATAAGAAAATATTTTGAGAGGGATCTTACAGATTTGTTAACCCAGTGCTTTCTTTCCAAAAATATTCATGACTTTCTACATTCAAAAATAAGAAAATATTTTGAGAGGGATCTTACAGATTTGTTAACCCAGTGCTTTCTTTCCAAAAATATTCATGACTTTCTACATTCAAAAATAATAATAAAAGATTTAGCTGCAGATTTGTCTTTTTTTCCCCCTTAAAACTTTCCTACAGAAATCCCATTTTTATGAAGTACATTTGGAGGCCTTTTTGATATTTTTGATTTTAGGTAGGATAAATTCCCAGGTGTACCACAGATTATATTGTTATTCTCAGTTAAAATCATCTTCCTCTTTGACTACATTATTATTATTAGACTTCTGGCTTAAAGGGCTGCCATTGCTCAGACCTATGCTCTACAAGCACTGGAGAACAATAAAATACAATTGTGATTTAGGAGAGAATCTGATGTTTGAGAGGTGGTGAGAATTAAATTTTGATATTTCTAGGAAAGCATACTAAATTGATGAAGTAGAATAAAAAACATCATAAACTTGCAATCTGGAAATTTATTTTAGCACAAATTCCATAAACATCCACTGTATTAAGAAATTTGAGATCTTCTTAACATATGAAATTGAAATTATTCTAGGTTTTTCCTATAGTCCGCCTTGGACTTCACTCCTCTGAGAAATTAGATTTTACTATGGGACTGCAATCCCGTTTTTTAGGAATACTGGTATTGGCCATATGCCATGGGAAAGTGGGAAAATTAGTGAGACACCTGGAACATGGTTCTAAAGATGAGGAGGTGAAATATATATAAAGGGATGCCCAAATATTTTGGTCAGAAGATACTAATTTGTTTAAGACACACTATGGCAAGATAGTTAGACTAGATATGCCATACCAGACATTTTAATTCTCCTTAGATTCTGATGGGTTTGGATATTATCCCTGTAACCTGAGTGAATAAAATAACTTAAGTGTTGCCAGTATTCTGCCTATGGATAGTAATCTGGAAGAGAGAAGTAATAGACCATGCCACAGCCTCAATCACTAGCAGTTACTGGGAGATTCTATGTGAACAAAGGTGAATAAGCAAAGCCATTGCTAGGGATCAATTCACAGGTTGAAAAATAAGACTGTTTCCCCTTCTCTCTTCAAGGATCCCTCATTCTCTTTTCCAAATAGGCCTTTAGGGCAGAGGTCCTAAATTATTATTATTATTATTTTTTTGTATAAAGACCGAGGGTAAATATTTTGAGTAATATAGGTCATATGTCTTTATTTCAACTACTTAATTTCACATTATAAAATATTATTAAAAATGACATAAATGGATAGAAGGGCTAACCAAAGACAACAAGTAGATTTGAACAAAGAATTTATCTCAAAATTATAGTGCTAAATTGTGGTGCTTAATTTTATGTGTCAACTTGACTAGGTGACAGTACCCAGATATTTGGTCAAAAATCAGTCTAGATGTCTCTGCTCCTATATGTTTTACATGAGATTAACATGTAAACTCTAGTGTAGGCTTTGTGCAGAGAAGATTACCTTCCATAATGTGGTGAGCCTCACTCAATCAGTTGAAAGTCTTTTTTGGGTTTTTTATTGTTGTTGTTGTTGTTTTGCTTGAACAACATAAATTTATTATCCTGGAGACCTGAAGCCTGAAGTCCAAAATGAGTTTTGGCTGAAATCAAAGCATCAACAAGGCTGCATTTTTTTCTGGAGATCCTAGGAGTGAATCTATTTCTTGACTTTTCCAGCTTGTAAAGGCTACTTGTCATTCTTTTTTTTCTTTTTCTTTTTTAAAAATTTTTATTGTTGAAAGTGTTACATATGTCCCCATTTTCCTCTAAGCATATATGCATATAAGTTCATTCATTGGTTTATTGCTTCCCACCCACCCACCCTCTCCTGCCTTCCCTCTGAAGTTTGACAATCTGTTGGGTGATTCTATGTCCCCAAATCTATTTTTGTCCATCAGTTTATGTTGTTCATTAGATTCCACATATCAGTGAGATCACGTGATACTTATCTTTCTCTGACTGGCTTGTTTTCCTTAGCATAATGCTCTCCTGAGATCTCCTGAAGAAGAGAAAATGTTGCCTCTAGATTGCCTTCACATTTGAATAGCAACATAAACTCTTCCCTGGGTGTCCAGACTGTTAGTCTGGCCTGAAGATTTTGATCACTCCAGTTCCCAATATCTCATAAGTCAATTCCTTAAAGTAATTCTCTCTCTTTCTCTCTCCCTCTTCCCCTCTTTCCTTCACTCCCATTCTCTCTCCCGTTGGTTTTGTATACCTGAAGAGCCCTAAATAATAACTAAATTATGTGGTTGTGATAATTTAAAACAATGGACAGGATTGTACACGATTGAATAATAACCCCTAAATATCTCATTCCAATCCACAGAATCTGTGAACATTATCTTATTTGAAAAAAGTGTGTATTTTTCCCCCAGATGTAATTAAGCAAAGATAAGCGTCTGAAACTTTTTTAAAGAGATTGTTCTTTTATAGCATTTGAAGCTAAATTTATTTTCTTTAGAAAATTTGCAAATTCCCTTACTTAGATTTACTTAAGCAGATAAAAGGTTTTGTTTTTTATTTTTTTTTAAATTTCAGAAACTAGAATCTAAATTACTTTTTCAAGAACTAAGCAAAGATATATCAATTTGTTTGGAAAATATTTTGTAGTCACAGAAGGGATCTTATTAAACTTTCAAAGAGCAGAGGCAGCCCTAGCTGGTTTGGCTCTGTGGATAGAGCATCAACCTGCGGAATGAAGGGTCCCAGGTTAGATTCAGGGCACATGGCCCAGTTGCAGGCTCAATCCCCAGTGGGGGGATGTGGAAAAGGCAGCCAATCAATGATTATTTCTCATCATTGATGTTCTAACTCTCTTTCCCTCTCCCTTCCTCTTTGAAATCAATAAAAAAATATATTTTTTAAAAAGAGCCCAGGCAAATGACAGAAATTTATAGATGGGTTTTTCCCTACTTTGTTATGTGATGTTATCTCTTACCACATTCCAGTCATACTGAGGATTGAGCTAGGACTAACTGTAATGTATTTTATCACCTTGTGGTCAACATGTGAATTTTTTTTTTAAATATTGACCCCCTTATGTACATTTTCTAAAAATTCCTTAATACTTTCTTATCAAGGAGAAAGGTCATTTCATAGAATCCAGATCAGTATTTTAAGGAAGCATCAAGTTATAGACAGGCCAGAAAGCATCCTTCTCATTCCATCTTCATACCATTCTAAGAGTTAATGTTCATTTATACAGTTGTTATAGAAGCAATTAGAGTTCTTTATAATTATCAGTATTTGCTTGTTTGTATTTGATATGCCTATGGTGCATACAAATGACAAATTTCTATATCCAATTAACCCCAAAATGTTTAAAAATGCCTTCCATAGCTACACAAGGATCACTGCACTCATAAACAGAACATTATGAAAGCCTAAGTACTTTCCTTTTCTAAGGGGATTTCTTTTTTAATTTATAACATCAGGGGAAAGGATAACAAAATCAAATGCAGAACACAAGATAAAACATATTGAGCATTCTATTGAATAAATCATTGGTGTCTCAGTTGCCTGGAGATATGAGAATCCTCAAGACGAATAAATATATAAAGATAATCAGATTTAATGGTCACTAATATTTTAAAGAGTCATATCTTCTGCTATGTAATAGAAACTAAGTGACTCTAAAAGCTACCTTTCCAGTGTCTTTATTTGCAAAGCCAGCCCAGGTCCCAGGTGCCTGCTACTGGCCAGAGGAAGGAATCCTGGGTCCTGGGTGCAGGACAAGGCAAAGGCGGTTAGGAGCTATCAGGCCAGCAGGGGAGCAGTTAGGGGTGATCAGGCAGGTAGGCAGAGGGGGCAAAGAGAAACTGGCTATATCTATGTAACTAGAATTATGAATTTGCCATTTATTGCATTGGATAAAATTTAAAGAGAATTTGTTTCTTTACAGTGAGGCAATGTATCGGGTTTAAGATGAGATGTTTATTAGCTATCCAAATACAGGTTCTAGTAGGCATTTTGATAAATGAGTATGGAATTCAAGGGAAGTTTAGTAAAAATGTAAAGTGGAAAATTGTCAATTTATAGATGGTGTTTAAAGCCTTGAGATTGAATGAGAAAAGAGAAGAGGTTTTGGGATTATGCTTTAAAATACTCTAATACATAGAGGTCATGGATATAAAGAGAACCTAGCAAAGGAAACTGGTAAGGACTAACTAGTGAGACTGAAAAACTAAAACAGAGCATGATGTCCTAGAAACTAGGTAAAAACAAGGTTTCAGGAAGGAAAGAGAGATCAATTGTATCAAATAATGCTCATAGGTATAATTATATGAGGAGTGAGCATTAACCATTAGATGTAATAATTTCCAGGTGAATGATATCCTTGACAAAGTCTCCTTCAATCAATTTCTTTGTGTAAATGGTTTATTGGAGTGATTCCAATTTTTTTTTTAAAAAAAGAAGAAAAATAATTATGGACTTCCCTTTCAAAGATTTTGCTGCAAAGAAATGCAGAAATATAGCTTAATTGCCAGAGGGGACTCTGTTATTGATGTGGTTTTATTTATTTTAAGGTACATAAATTGTAGCTTATTGATGCTGTAGACAATAAGGCAAAATAACAAATCATGTATGTGCAGCTATTATCACAATTCCTATATAACCATTAACACATCTCAATAATCAATATATATAAAAGCCAAGTGACCGTAACCCCAGAATGACTAGAACGACCAGAACAACTGGTTGCTTTGACATGCACTGTGGTCTCAATCAGCCCCTCTACCCAGATAGGGAGCAGGGCCAGGTGCCAACCTCCCTCAGCCCCTCCACCCGGCCGGCCCAGCCAGGATTGGCCACAATCGGGGAGAGACAGCTGGATCCCCCGTGCACAAATTTGTGCACCAGGTCTCTAGTTTGATTATAATATTCTTTGTAAGAGTAAAACTTTGGAAAGTTTTGGAGATGGTTAAAGGATAAAAGCTGGCCTTATCCTGTATAATAAAAAGCTAATATGCAAATGGTTGTCAGCCCTCATGTTGTCACACCATAATGGCTCAGACACTCAACATTAGGGAGAGAGGAATGGGGACCAGCCAGGCACAAATGAGCTTGTGAGAGAGGAATGGGGATCAGCCAGGTTGTGGCCTGGGAGAGGGACAAGCCACCCTCCCTGCAGTCCCGGGTGCCAGCGGCTGTGCCTGTGCCTGCAGCCCGGCTTGGGAGAGGGACAAGCTGCACGCCCCATGGTCCTGGGCACCAGAAGCTGGGGCTGAGGCCTGGGAGAGGGACAAGCTGCCCACCCCACAGTCCCAGGTACCAGCACCTGTGACTGCAGCCCAGGGGGAAGCCACCTGCCCACAGTCCTCTGTGGCTGTGGCCAGCCCGGGCAAAGCCAGCCCAGGTCCCAGGTGCCTGATACTGGCCAGAGGAAGGAATCCTGGGTCCTGGGTGCAGGACAAGGCAAAGGCGGTTAGGAGCTATCAGGCTAGCAGGGGAGCAGTTAGGGGTGATTAAGCAGGTAGGCAGAGGTGGCTAGGGGTGATCAGGCAGGCAGAGGGGTTAGGGGCAATCAGGCAGGCAGGTGGGTGAGTGGTTAGGAGCTAGCGGTCCCAGATTGTGAGAGGTAGTTGGACATCCCCTGAGGGGTCTCAGGTTGGAGAGGGTGCAGGCCGGGCTGAGGGGACGCCCCCATGCATGAATTTCACGCACTGGGCCTCTAGTAAGAAATAAAAACTTATAAGAAATAATAAATGGTACAATATTGAGAATAGAAACAATGTAGCAGTAGATTAGAAAATCTAAAGAGATATATCGCTGTGTGTACGTGTATAACTGTGTGTTAATTTTTATTACTAGCAGTAATAGAAAAGAAAACAAGTCTTAAATAAATATTTTATTTAAATATTTGTCTTCCTTCTGTGAATAAAACTTTCTTTAAATTAAATGTAATAATAGAACTTATATATATAATACATCTTATGTATATGTATATGTATGTATATGTAAAAATTAATAACACATCCTAGATGAAAGGTCTGCATGTGTATGCCTTTGACTGTGTGTGAGAGAAAGAGTAAAGGATATGACAGAAATGTCAGTAGCAGTTAAAATAAAAGTGATGATTATCAATAAATGTAGTCTGCATAATTGGATATCCAGTTGAATATAAGCAAAATGAAATAATTGCCTTATATAATAAATTTAAAAACTCCAGTAAGATTAAAAATATATTCAGCTCTAGCTGGTTTGGCTCAGTGGATAGAGCGTCGACCTGAGGGGTCCCAGGTTTGATTCCTGTCAAGGTCACATGCCCCACTCCCCAACCCCCACCTTTCCTCTGAAATTCATCAGTCGGTTCATGGTTCTATATCTCTGTATCTATTTTTTTCATCAGTTTTTTTGTTTTGTTTTGTTCATTAGATTCCATATATGCATGAGATCATGTGATACTTGTCTTTCTCTGACTGGTTTATTTCACTTAGCATTGTACTCTGCTGTCTCAAAGGATAAGAGATTCTTCTTTTTCACTTTTGCATAGTATTCCATGGTATAAATGCACCAGCTTTTTTATCCACTTGTCTACTGATAGGCACTTGGGCTATTTCCAAATCTTAGCTATTGAAAATTGAGCTGCTATGAACATAGGGGTGCATATATTCTTTCTGATTGGTGTTTCAGGTTTCTTAGGATATATTCCTAGAAGTGGGATCACTGGATCAAATGGGAGTTCCATTTTTAATTTTTTGAAGAAACTCCATACTGTCTTCCACAGTGGCTGCACCAATCTGCATTCCCACCAGCAGTGCACGAGGGTTCCTTTTTCTCCACATCCTTGCCAGCACTTGTTGTTTGTTGATTTATTGATGATAGCCATTCTGACTGGTGTGAGGTGATATCTGATTGTCATTTTAATTTGCACCTCTTGGATGATTAGTAACATTGAGCATTTTTTCATATGTCTCTTGGCCTTCAATATATCCACTTTGGAGACGTGTTTATTTAGGTCCTTTGCCCATTTTTTTAATTGGATTACTTGACTCTCTTTTGTTAAGTTGTATGATTATATATATATATATATATATATATATATATATATATATAACCTCTTATTGGATATATCTCTGGTAAATATGTTATCCCTTGTAGTGGGCTCTCTTTTCATTTTGTTGATTTTTTTTTCTGCACAGAGGCTTTATACACACACACACACACACACACACACACACACACACACATTAATTCATTAATTTCAGAGAGGAAGGAAGAGGGAGAGAGAGATGAAAACATCAATGATGAAAGGGAATCATTGATTAGCTGTCTCCTGTACACCCCACACTGGGGGCAAGCCCACAACCATGGCATATGCCCTGACCAGAAATTGAACTGTGACCTCCTGATTCATAGGTTGATTCTCAACCACTGAGCAAGACTGGCCAGGCAGAATTTGTGTATTTTAATGTGGCCGAATTAATTAATTTTCTTGGTGCTTTAAGATTTTTTGAGTCTTGTTTAAGAAATGAGTCTTGCTTTCATGACTGCCTAAAGACATTTCAATCTACTTATTTTTATAGAAATTATTTAACATTATGTTTTTCTCAGTTAATTTTTAAATCTATATTAGAATCAGCTTGTCTTACACTCACAAAGGTAAAATAAATATTTGCCTTTCACCCAGGTAGTGGTATGCATCCCATTTCTGCATAAATTCTATTATTAAATTTAATTTAAAGAAAGTTTTATTCACAGAATGAAGACAAATATTTAAATAAAATATTTATTTAAGAGCTGCTCTCTTTTCTATTACTACTAATAATGAGAATTAAGCACATGATATCACCCCCTTCTTAAAAGTAGAGACACAATCTGTACATTAAAAATTTCACACATTAATTTTATGTCACAATATTGCTTTTGTGTGTCATAAAATATGAAAACTGAGTAAAATGCATAAACAAAGCCTACCAACTGCAGATTTTTTTTGTTATATTTGAATAAGTACAGAAAATATTTCCTCACAGATGGGCCTGTATTTTCTATTCACCAGAGGTTTCTGTAAGGTCAAGTGCCCATTTTACATGAAAAATTGACCTCAGTATTCTTATTGTGAGATAAATCAACACATGTAGCTCTTTAGTGTGGCTTTTCATTATTTAGTACAAGCAGTTCTACATGGTAAATAAATTGTGCTTCAAGTAAGCATATTTTTAATAAGGCAAAGTAAAATTTTAGATATTTCAGATATTTTAGATGTCACTGAATAGGACATGGTCATTTGGTATATTGAGTTCAGAGAGAGTAAATGATCTTAAATGGGGTCACAGATTGCTGGTAGAATTAGAATTCTAACTTCATCTTTCTAGAGGAATACTTTAATTACATAATTTTAACTTTAATCAATTAAGTTTAAACAATTAGAAATTTATATAATAACTTGTCACATTTTTATTTAAAGTTTTAAAATAAACACGGATTTTGTAAAACACAAAACACAATGTTGGAGCCTGACTATTTCTGAAGGCAGCAATAATCCATTTTTAGAATTTGTAATAGTTTGAACTAATTGAGATTGACACAATGGTATCACATGGATACATATAATACAAATTTTAAGCCAGTCACCTAACACTTCCTTACAAACATCCTAATAGAAGCCATCATTCTCTCTTGAGCAAGGAGTGCCTCTCATATGTTAAAGTTCCAAATAATATCGTCACAAATTATAATTATTGTCTTGTTCTACCATCTCAAATTGTGATTTAATCACCAGCACTATTTTATGCCTAAATATTTTTAACAGTACAGTATCTGCAATCTGTTTATTTTATTTTTAATGCGGTGTCTCTTCAAGTTAAAGGTAGCATAAAATAGCTAGTTTAGTAATCAAAATAGTTAATATGGTATATAGAGATAACAAGTGTACAAGGTTCCAGAAGGGAGACTGATCAAAAGCAATCAATCAATTTCAATAGCTGCAAAGCAGAGCTTATTTTCTATTAACTGGGAAATTTGTATTGTGTTGTTGTAAAACATAAATGTTACCAGCATTAAGGTTCTTAGTTTCCCCAAGATAGAAATCCAGAGGAAACCCCAGAGAAATTTCCAGACAGAATTTATTAAGCTTATGCACAAGGGAGGCACACAGAGGAAAGAAAAATTCATCTGAACTGACTGGGCACAGGCGAGTGGGGGCTCTGCTTGGCTGCTGGGGACAAAGCGGGCTTGGATAGGGCTTTTGGTAAAAGGCAGGCGGTGGAAATTCCCATTTCAGTGTTGCCATTTGCCTGGTAACTATGTTTGGCCTGTCTGTGGGGCAGGATGGCAGACTACTCGTTACCACCACCCTAGGAAGGCCAGGTAGCGGTCAAACCTTGAGCACCTGTGCAGGCGGGTCCGTAGTTTAAGACACAATTAGAAGGGAGATAAAATCAGGGGTGGTGATATTTTTGTGGTCAGCTTATTCAGTGTTCCTTCTGACCACCTGGTCTTCATTTAGGTACCTGGCCACTTGGGATTTTTTAATTCCAGGTCCAAGACCCTGTGGAGCTTTCAAAGAACAGACATCATTCTTATGATCCAATATTGAGTACAATAGCTTCTTACATTGCCACTATCCCAAATTCTAATATGCTAATTTTTTAAACAATTGATTTAGTCTGAAAATCAGAGACTTTGTCACAAAATCTAATGTTCTCAGACTTCTCTTTCTTTTCTGCATCTTCAGTCTGTTAAATAACCATGCACATATGTCTAGAATAGATGATGTGTCCATCTTACCTATTTGACACTGTCATTTTTAACTGCCTGCGTGTTCAGCTCCAGTGAAAGAGATGGATGTCAAGGGAGACTCTGTGTGTGTGTGTGTGTGTGTGTGTGTGTGTGTGTGTGTGTGTGATTTGAGACCAATGCTGTAGTTTGCAGAAGCTGGTGCTGTGATTGCCTATCAAGCCCCAGGTCAGCTCAAAGCCTAAAGTTGAACAAAGCTGCCTCCTCTGCTGCTCAGCAATCTGATCCATGTACTGTTCTTGCTTGTTACAACTCATTAGGTTGTTGAAATTCTTCTTGGAATAAGCTTTAAAAACTGTTCTTTGCTTGCTGATTTATATACTCACTTGGTTCAAAGGGGTGATTGGTGTCTAAGGTGTATGCAGTACATTGTTGTCCAAAGAAACAGAATTGCCAATACCCTTGAGTGAATTATTTAGACTTGATTCATATATATATATGTCTGCTATAATACATCTCTTTTGTTCTCCTCCCATATTGTTCAGAAATAAGCATTCTTATTTTACTATCAGAAAGGAAATGAATCCCAGTAGCTGGAGTCTTCAGCTCTACTAGCAATGGTTGGATTAGAAAGTTTCCATTGTGTGGTGGGTAATCACATAACTTTTCTTTACCTGGGTCTTAATCTGTCTAATGGGTGAAATAATAATATTAATATTAAATAGTAATATCTTTAAAATGGTAAAGAATTCTCATTCAATCCATTTTGTCTAATGATTTCATTCATTTCAATGTTTTCATGATGTAATTATAGCTATATAGTTATATGTTTGAATGTACTCATCCAAAATTGAAAATTTGAATTTATAGAAATGACATTCAAATGATTAATGGGGGGCAATTATTTCCTTATTACATGAGCTAGCTATATTATTATTTATATATTATGTTTGATTAATGCATTTAGAATATTAGTTGGCTTACAACATTAAATTTGTATAAATTATGAAAACATTGTATTAAAACAGGCACAAACATCATTATTTTTTTAAAATATATTTTATTGATTTTTTACAGAGAGGAAGGGAGAAGGATAGAGAGTTAGAAACATCGATGAGAGAGAAACATCGATCAGCTGCCTCCTGCACACCCCCTATTGGGGATGTGCCCGCAACCACGGTACTTGCCCTTGACCGGAATCGAACCTGGGACCCTTCAGTCCGCAGGCTGACGCTCTATCCACTGAGCTAAACCGATTAGGGCCATTATTTTTTTTAGAAATAACATACATATTAACTTAATTTGGGCTATTTTGGCACAGTTTATTGAAACATTAGCAAATACAGAAGTTTTATTAATTAACTAGAGGCCCAGTACACAAAATTCATGCACAGCAAGGGGGGTGGCCCTCAGCCCAGCCTGCACCCTCTCCAATCTGGGAACCCTCAGGGGATGTCCGACTGCCTCTAGCAATCCGGGACTGCTGGCTCCTAACAGCTTACCTGCCTGCCAGCCTAATCACCCCTAACCCCTCTGCCTGCTTGCCTGATCGCCTCTAAGCACCTCTGCCTGCCTGCCTGATAGCCCCTAACTGCTTCCCTGCTGGCCTGCCGACTCCTAACCACCTCTGCCTTACCCTGCACCTGGAACCCAGGATTCCCTCCTTTGGCCAGTCACAGGCACCCAGAACCCGGGCCGGCTGCAGCTGCAAGGGACCATGGGCAGGTGGCTTTGCCCGAGGCCACAGCCACAGGCACCTGGGACAATGGGGTGGGAGGCTTGTCCCTCTCCTGGGATGCAGGTGATGCAGCCACTGGTGCCCGGGACTGCGGGGACCACGGGATGTGCAGCTTGTCTCTCTTCTGGGCCACAGCCTGGCTGGTCCCTATTCCTCTCTTGCGAGCTCATTTGTGCCTGGCTGGTTCCCATTTCTCTCTCCCCAGTGTTGAGTGTCAGAGCTGTTACAGCTTGACTGCATGAGGGTGTGACAACCATTTGCATGTTAGCTCTTTATTATATAGGATCTTTAAGCATATATGGTTTATAATTCCCTAGAACCATATATATACTTGGCATATGGACAATGTCATATATATAATGACAACAGGATTTAATTCTATAAATAGTTATAAAATTGTGCTATATTTGATTGCCACAGCTAAAGTAACACCAAAGTTCACATAAGGATACATAATTTAAGGAAGTGTAGTGAGTTTATAAATATATTAAAATTGTGATTCTTGACGTATAATATTTTCTCTTCTCAAAATAAATATTCCAAACTCAGAAAGACCACTGCAATTGCAGTGTTGTTACATTTTAAATAATGTGAAGGAAACTAGGACAATTCAAATTCATGAAATATGATCAAAACATATATTAAATGTCATGTTAGCCACTGCCCTATGCTAAGCACTGTATAAACAAATGTAGCCTATGCCGCCTATGCCCTCTAGTGCACCCTTTCCGGTTCAGGTAATCATAGTGTACGGGAAAATGTGAGAATGCAGACAGGTAGTGAATAGGAAATGAATGCCCTTCTCTTTTGAATTCCCAGCTATACCATTTGTAGGCCACTGATCTCCCGAGTTATTTCAATTAAACAGACAGATAGTGCTGAACATTTTGCACATTTCAGCCAGCTTTGTTTGTATATTTTGTTCTGTTTCAAGAAGGCTATTTTCAAGATCAATGACCATTGATACTGTAGCAGAGTCTGTGTCCATGAAAGAGATTTTCAATAACTATGGCACACTAAGGTAGAGTTAGCCACCTGATTAGCAGGAACAAAGATTATGTCCAATGATCCACAAGGCCTATATACTCTTAGGAAACAAGTTTGTATGTCAACATCTAACAGTGTTCTTAGAACTGATAGAAAAGAACTGTAGTTGCAGAAATGTACAAATGAACTGTAGTTGCAGAAATGTGCAAATGAAAATCTGAAATAGAAAACTTGAAAGTAACTTCTCCCAAGTCTTGCTGTTGGTTAGACAGAAGGAGAATAACTTCTCACTTTCACTCACTGTCAGCAAATGATACAGTGCTCTTCTTTCTCTGCTCTTTGTTCACTCTTGCTAGGAATTAAAAAAATAAATTCTGAAAAGGTTACATAGTTGAATTTGTAAGTTTTAACAGGGATTCATTGTTTTAAAGCCTGTCTTACCCAAATTTTCTGTGAATCCCCATGGTATAAATGGTTTTGTGTTAGCAGGTTTTATAAGGCCTATAAATTTGTGTGAAGTCTTTTATGTATTTGTACATTTTCCTGTGGCATACAGTTAGATTTGGTAAAATTTCAAAAGAAAAATGGCCTAATGAGTTAAAGATTCAATTACTTTTCAGTGAAACAAAGCACAGAGACACATAAAAAATAATTAATATAGCCCTAGCCAGTGGCACAGTTGGTAGCAGCCTTGTCCCGTACACCAAAAGTTTTTGGGTTTGATTTCTGGCCAGGGCACATATCTAGATTGTGGGTTTGATCCCCAGTCAGGGTGTGTACAGGAGGCAATGAATTGGTGTTTCTCTCTCATCTCTGTCTCTCTCTCCCTTCCTTTCTCTCTAAAATAAACATATCCTTGGGTGAGGATAATAATAATAACAATAATAATTATATACTTATAGTAGATAGAATGATTAACATTAAAAATTACCTGACTTTTAATAAATAGGATTGTGTACTTGTATTAAATTGAAGATTGTTTTATTTATCTATTCAATTTTTATTATTATAAATTCTCTACTTTTAAAAACTGTTTTCATCAATCAGAGGTTACAGTACAAATTACTTAGCTTATCATGCAAACCCCCACCTGAAGTGGCCCTTACCAACTGTTTGTTTTTTTTCTTTCTGGGTCTGCTTAACAAAATAGCAAGAATGTTATTGATTAAAATAACAGATATTTATTATCTTAGAGTTTTGGAAGCCAGACATCCAAAACCAGTTCCCCTGGGCCGATATCAAGGTGAAGACAACAGAGCTGTGCTTCCTCTGCAAGCTCTAGGGAACCCATTCCTTGCCCGGCAGCCTCCGCCATTCCTTGGCTAGTGGTTGCATTACTCCAGTGTCTGCCTCAGTGGCCATATTGCCTTTTCCTCTCCTCTGTGCATGGTGAATTTCTCTCTGCCTCCCTCTTTGGAAGGTATATGTGATTATATGTAGAGAATGACCAGATAATCCAAAATCTTTTCATCCCAAGATCCTTAACTTAATCACCTCTGCAAAGGCCATGTGAGGTAACATTCACAGGTTCCAAGAATGAGGGTGTGCGGGTCTTTTGGGGAGACGTTATTAAGCTTACAGTTCTAATTCTCCTTTGCTGGTGTTTACTGTCTTACCAAGAGCACTTTGCAGCTCAGGTAGAGACTGGGAACCACTTATAGTCCTTCCAGCTTCCTACTCTCAATCTCCCTCCGGTGACTGTGCACTTGTTCTTCCTTTGTCTTCAGTGCTCTTTGCCATGGCTCTTGACTTAATTCTTTTAGATGCTCCAGTCTATTTCAGGTTAAAACAAACAATAACAGAAAAGCAACAACAACAAAATATCCTTGCTCAGGCTCTGTTAGAACTGGATTTATGACTTTTGTTCCCTGTGCATGTTCTCAACAGAAACCTTAATTTCAGGTATTTATTTGTGAGTGTTTTTTTTTTTCTTGAGGCATAAAGAATATAGACTTTATTTTTGTATTTGGTAGTTATTGGCTGGCACATAAGAGGAGATCAATATGTGTTTATTGATTGCATTGTTGTGTGAATAATGTAGACTTCATTAGCAGGAATGCTAATTTACTTTAAAATAGTGTTCTGTCACTTGGGGAATAAGCTGAATTGTAGTAAGAAAATTGAAATCACTAAACTATCTATAAAATAGAAATTGCATTTTTTTGTTATTACAATGGGCATTAGTAGCAAACCTTTCCAAAATTAAAATGCATAGTATAAAAAGTAATAAATATATTTTTGGTTTTGGATCACAGCACTTTCTAGCTTATAAGAGGGCATTAATTCCTCATGATAAACCTTGTTACCGATTGGGGTTACTGACTGGAACCTCGGTTCTTTTCTTTGACACAGAAAGGATTTTAAGGTCAACAGAAATAAAAGTAAAGCTCGGTGAGTTTATTGAAGATACAATCCAAAGGCGGAGCCAGCCGTTCTAGAGAGAGAGAAACAATGGCCGGGCTGCTTTAGCTCAGTGGGAAGTCAGAGAAAAGGGGCCTTGGGGACAGGTTCAGGGGGTGAGCCTGGGTTGAGCGATCGCTGCCTATTGCTCTACTGGTTGCAAGTCTGATGGGTCCCTTAGAGGTCGGGGGATAAGTGCCTGTGGGGAAGGAAAAGAGAAAGGGAACGGAGAGAGAGAATGAGAGACCCCCAGCTCTTGAGTTTAAAAGAGGGATTTTCTGGGTGGAGCCTTTGATTTGCATTCAGGGATGATTGGCAGAAGCTATCTTTCTTCGGGGCACGTCCTTACCCATAATGCATACAGAAAAACCCACAGGAGGGGGTAGGGGGCAGATTCAAAACCTAAATGCAAATTTTATTATAATTAGCCCAGGGTCCTAGTAAGGTCACATTGGCATTGAGGTCGTGTCTTTTTCCTCTGAGCTTGTGCCAAGAACCAGCTGGCTCCGAAGCGCCGCCCATAGAGAGTGGTCGGAATGCAGTATTGCCCCACTCCTGTCAGGATCCCAGGACAAGCCCCACCCCAGCCTCTCAGGTCTAACTTCCTACCTAACAAACTCGACTATTTGAAATGCGATGTGTACTATGTTCTAAAGAGGAATATGCTTTTCAAACCTGTTCAAAAGAGGAGTTTGTAAACATTTCTTCACATAGGAAAAGCAACAACTCAGAGTGCCCTGCTACAGCACTTCATTTTAAAACAGCATAATATGAGTCATATGTTTACTCAGTTCAATTTACAATCAAGAAAAAGTGCTCAGAGCCAAATAGTAAGCTGGAAAGGGAGGATAAGAGCAGAGTGAGATGTATTTTGTTTGCTCGAGGAAATCTTCACATAAGAAGGAAGATAAGTTAGCACAATAAATAAAAGTGGTGGTAAAGTGATTTAGAAGTTGAAATATACAATAGAAACACAGATTAAAAAGCAAAAATTGTGTGTGTGCACCTGCACACACAGAGACACACACATATCTGGGAAATGATAAAGATTGGTAGGCAACTGGATTATAGCTTTTGTCCTTTACCCAAAAGAAAGACAAGGAATCCAGTTGGAGGTCTAAGTGAGGAATAACAAAGATAGTAAAAAGTACTAAGGAGTGAGATCAGTCCAGAGAGATGCAAGTAGTTGAGATTATTCAGAGCAAAAATTCTCAAATTTGACTAATGTAAGACACTGGCAAACAGAAAAAAAAATCTTGCATAACTCTGATTTGTTCCAAATTGTATTTTTACTTAATATCTATAAACATGGGACATAAGTTTAACATATCTCATTTATAAATTTATTATAAAACTATAAAACGAATGCATGTTTATAAATAGTTGTTTAATGAAAACTATAAAATTAATAGGAATAAAATTCTCATTAAATATAGTGTTGTGCTAACATCTGGCTCTGGGTTAAATGTAAGCTTTTAAAATTGTTTTATTGTTGACTGTATTACAGATTTCTCTCATTCCCCTTCCTTCCCTTTTGCCTCCCTCCACCCTGTCCCAACCCCTCCTAGGCCTTCACCATTTTATTGTCTATGTCCATAGGCTATGCATATATGCATATATATTCTTTAGCTGATCTCTTTTGGTCCTCCCTACCCTTCTCCCCTCTGAGATCTGTCAGTCTGTCCTGTTTTACTAATGCTAAAATGTCTGTTCTCAAAAAAAATATAGAAATGCTTGAGATAACATCAAGATTTACTTTTGGCTAGATCAGAATAAGCAATCCTTCAACGTAATCATATTTATGCCCTGTGGACATTACTTGAATGGCAATTTTAAGTAGGTGATATTTGAGGATCATATTTAGGTTGTGGCTATATTTTACTTGACCAAAATGATAAGTCAATGCAATTATTGCTGAAACTGGGAAAAATAAGGTCATATGATTCTTAGTAGCAACTGAACATATCTGATTCACAAAATTTTTGAAAGGAGCCAATTTCTCTTCTCAGATTTTAAACCAAAGGAGGAACAGGCAGAACAATCAGAATGAGCTAAAAATACCCTCTTTATTTCCAGTAACAAAACAGTGGAAAACATGGTTTGGATTCAAGGCCTAATTTGCTCTGTACTAACATTGCATTCCCATAAGTGTAGACACTGTGAGCTGCAATGCAAGTGGTAGAGCTGACAATTATAATCAGCCAGCTTAGAGTTCATCTTAGTCTATAGCACAATCCAATCAACACAGAGAGTGAGGAGAAAAAAAAGGCACTCGAAAACAGTAATTTATGGCCCTGGCCAGTATGGCTCAGTTGGTTAGTATTGTCCCATACACTGAAGGGTTATGGGTCCTATTCTTGATCAGAGCACATAACCAGGTTGCAGTTTCTGGGCATGTATGTGAGGCAACTGATTGATGTCTCTCTCTCCCATTCCCTCTCTCTCTAGAATCAATGAAAAAAAATGCATATCCTTGGGTGAGAATTACTAAATAAATAAATAAATAAATATTAAAGGCCTTAACTGATTTGGCTCAGTGAATAGAATGTTGGCTCTCAGACTGAAGGGACGAAGGTTCAATTCCAATCAAGAGCATGTATCTCAGTTGCAGGCTTGATTCCTGGCCCTGCTAGGGGTGCGAGTGGGAGACAACCAATCAATCAATGTGTTTCTCTTAGGTCAATGTTTCTCTCTGACTTTCCCCCTATTTTCACTCTCCCTAAAATCAATGGAGGAAATATCCTTGCATGAGGATTAACAGCAACAACAACAAAAAATTAAAAACAGTAATTTATGAATCAATACAACACATCATCCAATATAATAAAAGCCTAATACGCAAATTGTCTCCTCAACAGGGAGTTCTGCCAGGAGTTTGACCACTTGCTATGACATGTGCTGAACACCAGGGGGTGGCGTGGAACATGGTAGGAGTTAGCGACGAGGTGCTGGCAGCGGACAGCAGTGGAGGTGCTGCAGGTCCCGATGGGCTCTCACGAGAACTGGACTGGGGGATGGTGGAGCAGGTGAGTGGGCAGCACCAGGCCAAGGTGGGTGCCAGCCACTGGTTGCTGGGTGGGGGCCAATCGCCCCACCGATCCAATCACTCAGTGACCAGCAGCAGCAACGAGGGACAGGGCGACGCTCTGCTCCCTCAACACCTGGGAACCGGGTGGCAGCGGGGCACGGCAGTGCAATTGGCGGAGTGATCAGGCACTGCATGCAGCAACCAGCAGCAGCGGTGAGGAGCAGGCAGCCAGGGGAAGGGAGGGAGTACCCGACTGGCAGCCAGCAGCCACTAGGGACCCTACCAGCGCATGAATTTTGTGCACTGGGCCTCTAGTATTAACATACTAGAAGGCAAAACCCATATTGTCATCTCAATAGACACAGGGAAAGTATCTGGCAACGTCCAATAACTTCTTAAAAATATATCTTTTTTTGTTGTTGTTGATACTATTGCAGATGTTCCCATTCCCCACCCCCTTTATCCATCTCCACGTGTCCCTGCCCCCTCTTTCCTCTGGCGATTACCGTTATCTGTGTCTATGGATTATGTATATATGTTCTTTGACTAATCTATTTACCCTCTTTCATCCAGTCATCTTCAACCTCCTCCCCTCTGACAGCTGTTAGTCTGTTCCATGTATCCATGCCTCTGGTTCAATTTTGTTTGTCAGTTTGTTTTGTTCATTAGATTGCACATATAAGTGAGATCATGTGATACTTGTCTTTCTCTGGCTTATTTCACTCAGCATAATACTCTTCAGGTGCTTCCATGCTGTCACTAAGGATAAGAGTTCCTTCTTTTTTATAGCTGCACTAGAGGCCTATCACATGGCATTTGTGCACGGGGAGGCAGGGGGGAACCCCTCAGGAGATGTCTGACTGCCAAATTAGGCTCGCTCCACTTGGCTCCCGCAACCGCTGCTGTGCTAGCCAGCTGTGAGCCTGGCTTCTGGCTGAGCGGTGCTCCCCCTGTGAGAGTGCGCTGACCACCAGAGGGCAGCTCTTGCATTGAGTGTCTGCCCCCTGGTGGTCAGTGCATGTCATAGCAACCGGTCATTCTGCCATTGAGTTGCTTTGCATATTAGCCTTTTATTATATAGGACTAGAGGTCCGGTGAACAAAAATTTGTGCACTCAGGGGAGGGGGGGTCCCTCAGCCCGGCCTGTGCCCTCTCGCAGTATGGGACACCTTGGGGGATGTCCACCTGCTGGCTTAGGCCCGCTCCCCGGGGGATCAGGCCTAAGCTGGAAGTCAGACATCCCTCTGGCAGCCCAGGAGCCCTCGGGGTATGCCCACTTGCCAGCGGAGACCAGGCCTAAGCTGCAGTCAGACATCCTTGGTGCTGCTGAGGAGGCAGGAGAGGCTCTCGCCATCACTGCTGCGCTGGCAGCCGTCAGCCTGGCTTGTGGCTGAGCAGAGCTCCCCCTGTGGGAGCACACTGACCACCAGGGGGAATCTCCTGCATTGAGCGTCTGCCCCCTGGTGGTCAGTGTGTGTCATAGTGACCAGTCATTCCCAGTCTTTCTGCTGTTAGGGTCAATTTGCATATTACCCTTTTATTATATGCCTGGTGCATGGGTGGGGGCTGGCTGGTTTGCCCTGAAGGGTGTCCTGGATCAGGGTGGGGTTCCTCCTGGGGTGCCTGGCCAGCCTGGGTGAGGGGCTAATGGCTGTTTGCAGGCTGGCCAAGGCCCCCAGTGGGGACCCTCACCCCATGAGAGTGTGCCCAGCCTGGGTGAGTGGCTGATGGTTGTTTGCAGGCTGCCAAGCCCGTCCAGGGTGGGGGTCCCTGCTGGGGTGCCTGGCCAGCCTGTATGAGGGGCTAATGACTGTTTTCAGGCTGGCCACAGCCCCTTCAGGGTGGGGGTCCCCTGGGGTGCCTGGCCAGCCTGGGTGAGGGGCTGATGGCTGTTTGCAGGCTGGCCACGACCCCCAGCCACCCAATTTCCCAGTGGAGTCTGGCTGGAAGCAGGTATCTGGGATTTATTTATCTTCTATAATTGAAACTTTGTTGCCTTTAGTTGAGGCCACAGCCAGCCAGGGCAGGCAGGAAGCTTGGCTTCCTCCATCGCCGGGACAACCAAGCCTCCTGCTTGCTCCAGCTCTGTGGCTGCCGGCCGCCATCTTCGTTGGGTTAATTTGCATATAGTTGCTCTGATTGGCTGGTTGGAGTGGCTTGGGGCGTAGTGAAGGTACGGGCAATTTGCATGTTTCTCTTTTATTAGATTAGATGGTATTCCAAAGTATAAATGTACCACAGATTTTTTATCCATTCATCTACTGATGGACAATTGGGCTGTTACCAGATGTTGGCTATTGCAAATAACACTGCTATGAACATAGGGGTGCATATATTCTTTTGAATTAGTGTTTTGGGATTCTTAGGATATATGCCCAGAAGTGGGATCACTGGGTCAAAAGGCAATTACATTTTTATTTTTTTGAAGAAGCTCCATACTGTTGCTCAAACTGAATATGGGCATCTATGAAAAAATCCAGTTAATATTATAAGTAAATTTTGAAAGATTGAAACTTTCCCCCTAAGATTAGGAACAAAACAAGTTTGTCCATTCTCACTACTTCAATTCAACATTTGGCTGGAACTTCTATCCTGCATAATTAGGCAAAAAGAAGAAATTAAAGGCACATAGATTAGAAACAACAAAGTTAAACTCTCTCTATTTGCAGGTGACATGATCTGGTATATAGAAAACCAGTGAGGTCCTGTAAAATAACTATTAGAACTTGAGTTCAGTAGTATTGCAAGATAAAAGATTAATTTACAAAATGAAATATATCTTATATAATAACAGTGAACAGTTTAAATACAAAATTAAGACAACAATCCCATTTATAAACATTAAAACAATAAAATAAAGAATAAATTTTATAAAATAACTGCGTTATTTGTGCAACAAAAGCTACAATATATATTTTAACAAAATTAGAAAAGAGAATTAAATGGAAAGATATATCAAGGTCATGCATTGAAGACTGAATATTGTTATATTGCTCAAATTGTCCTATGAATTCACTCAATGCTTTTCCTAACATAATTCCAGGTGACTTCTTGCAGAAATTGGGAAACTGATGCTGAAGTTCCTCTGGAAATGCAAAGGGCAAAAAAATGTTGAAAATAACCAAAACAATATTGAAAATAATAAAATTAGAGAACTCATTTTCTGATTTCAAAATTTTCTACAAAGCAACTATAATTAAGACTGTGGTATTAGCATAAAGATTGGACTGTAGGTCAATAAGATGGAAACGATAGTTCAGAAATAAATTCTTATATTCATGGTCAATTGATTTTCAGCAAGAGTGCCAAGACAATTAAAAGAAGAAAGATTTTTCCCCCCAACAAACTGGTGCTGAGAAAGCTGGATATCCACACATAAGGATGAGGTTGGTCCCCTACCTCATACTATATACAAACAATTTTAAAATTAATCACAGACCAAAATATAATAACAAAAACTATAAAACTCTTAGCAGAAAACATAAAAGTATGTTGCATTATACAACAGTTTCTTATATTAGATACCAAAAGACAAGTGACAAACGAATAGATAAACTTTAAAAACACCCCACAAAAAAATATACAGATGGCAATTAAGCATATGAAAATATTCTTTACACCATATGTCATCAGGGAAATGCAAATTCAAACAGTAATACAATACAACTGCACATATACTACTATTAGAATGGCCAAAATTCAGAACACCGACAATGCCAAATGCTACTGAGGATGTGGAATAACAACAAACTCTAATTCATGAATGGGAATGAAAAATGGTACAGCTACTTTGGAAGACCATGTAGTTGTTTATTACTAAATTAAACTTATTCTGACTATATAATCCAGCATCGTGTTCCATGATATTTGACCAAAGGAGTTTAAAACTAATGTTCACAAGCAAACACACACACATACACACACACACACACACACACACACACCAGCACATGGATTTTTACAGAGGCTTCATTTCTTCAAAACTTGAAAACAAATCAGATTTTCTTTAGTAGGTGAACAGATAAATTGTGGTACAATCAGGCAATGGAATATTATTCAGTGCTAAAAAGAAATAAGCTTTCAATAGACATGAAATAACATAGAGGAGCCTTAAATACGTATTATTGAATGAAAGAAGCCAATCTGAAAAGGCTACATTTTGTATAATTTCAACTATATGACCTTCTGACAAAAGCAAAACTGTGGAGACAGGAGTCAGGGAGAACAGGATGACTAGATGAAGCACAGAGGAGTTTTTAGGGCAGTGAAATCCTATCTAATAATAGACAAACATGGTAATTGACCGTACTTCGCTACGCCTCCCATTGGCTAATCAGCACGATATAAAAAGATGACAATTAATTTGCATATACCGGCTGGGAGCAAAGACTGAAGACAACATGGAAGCGAAGCGCTACAGAAGGGAGCTAAGTAGAGGTGGCGGAGACAGGAACGGAGCCAAGGCTATGGAGGCAGGAGGTGGGAGGAGAAACCCAGCTGCAGGGCTGGGAGCTCCAGCCGCAGAAAGCCCTATTCTTGCAGGAATGTTCCTGCATCGGGCCTCTAGTAATACAATAATGGAGGATACATGTCATTATATGTTTGTACAAATCAATAGAATGTATGACCCTCAGAGTGAATCTGTACGTAAACTATGGACTTTGGGTGATTATTATATGTCAATGTAGGTTCATCAGTTGCAATAAATGTATCGCTCTGGTTGGAGATGTTAATACTGGAGAAGGCTGTGTACATGTGGGGGCAGGGAGTATATGGAAAATCTCTGCGCTTTCCTTCCACTTTTGCTGTGAAGTGAAAACTTCTCTAAAATAATTATTTTTTAAATGTTTTTTTTCATTGGGAGAGTGAGAGAGAGAGAGAGAGTGAGAAGAAATGTCAATTGGCTGCCTCCCAAATGCTCCCCCACCTTAGGCAGAATCAGCAACCTGGACATGTACCCTGACCTAGAATTGAACCAGTGACCTTTGGGGGTACACGGGAGGATGCTCAACCAACTGAGCCACACGGCGTGGGCTCTCTAATATAATTTTAAAACAGAACCTTCAATCTACATATCATTGAGTACTTTAAATAAAACCTAGGTGAATTAAATTCCCAAGCAAAAAGAAAAATCTTAAAAGAGAAAAATATTTTAAAGTTATATGGATTTTGAGGAAGAGACTGGTTAAAGTGGACTCTGCCTAGCAGAGAGGAAACTGAGGTTTGGGAAACTGAGAAAACATAGTGACAGATTGAGAAAATATGGCCACACACATTTAAAAAGCCTCATATCCAAATATCTATTACCTTAATATGTACCTCTAAAATAGGCAGGTTCCGAGGTATGCTCCTAGATCCAAAGATTTTCTTTAACATTGATAAAGGTTATAGCAGAAAATATACAATAATTAAGTTCATATTTTGGAAGAGCACCATATTCTTAGAGAAGCAATATGTTCAACATACATAAAATATGACCAGTATAAATAAATCTGAGGGGAAGGAATTGGTTTTAAATAAGAGAATGCAAAAAAAGCCATTTCTGAAAAACAAATGCAGTTTAATTTCATCCTGACCTATTTGGTAAATAAGATGTAGCCAAGTAGAAGTCTTACTAGAGTTAATAGAGACAAAGGAATACTTATAGTTAAAATGTATTTGTTCATTATGCAATAAAGACCTCAAAAATACTGCTTTCTTTCAAATTAGATCCCACAAGAAATGCTGTTTATACCATTAATGTGCTTGGAAAGCATTTATGTGGTGAAACATAAGTTTCATTATATTATCATTAATTATTCATTTGTGGCTCTAATTATATATAATTGTTTTACTATAGGAGATTGAGGCAGACATATTAAGAGCATTTTAAATCAGGTTTTGCAAAAAACTGTCAGTGCTATAAGTTTAGGAATGTTGTCAGGGGGATCCATTGTGCTACAAAAATGTGAAAAAGAAAAGAATAAATTGTAATTGAACTAATTTTTATTCTTGTTAACACAGTGTATCTTAATTTAAATTTTACTGATTTCATTAAATGCAAATTTTCACTTGTAACAGCCGAAATGAATTAAGAACTTGTTTGTTCTGCTATACTGTGAACTCACATAAGATCTCTGCGAAAAAATCTCCTGCCTGCTCATTGCCTTAGGCGTTGATATGTCTCTCCACAAATTCAGAATATGCTTTTAGTTTCCATTGGGAAAATAAACATCTCATATTTCAACATTTTCTATTAAATACACTATGTCCTTATTTTAACAACACACTTAAACCTGATCAGCATTTGAATAATATATTTCAGTGTGAGATATACAAAATTTATAATATGCTTATACTCTACTATAACCAAAGTTGATGCATTTCTTCCATATCTTGAAAAGATAAAAATTTGTTTTTCCTTTAGAGTTTAAAAACAGCAGAGTTGAATTAGAGAGGATAAAATCCAAGCCACAAACACACATTTCGCTACACTCCGACAGCACAAGTTTTTTTTTTTTTCTTATTTTCTTTGTTAGACTGTGTTCATTTCTCTTTAAAATTCTCCAAGCTATGGATCATCTATCTCTTCTTTGGGGAGACTATTTCATCATCTAATACAGTTCACTAGCTGTGTCAAAGTCCAACTTTACAGGCTGGGAATCAGAGTAGAGTGAAATTTCCTTCTAACAGAGGGTCCATTTGACTCATTTTATTATTTTTATTACTGAAAATCACAGTGAACTAGCCAGTTGACTGTGCCTTCGAAGACATGGGCCTGCCCTAAGGACTCACATCTCAGCAAATGATCCCTTTCCTGTGCCTGACTTGCCCAGCGAAGGACAGAGAATGCAATCATCTTGATCAATGAACCTCAGTAACAGCAGAGCAGGCAGGACACTAATCAAATAAGTGGATCTGCTGAGGCTAATCCTTCAACCCTAAACTTTGTTTCTTGAGGGCCCACAGGAGATACGCAGACAAAAGAATGTTAGACGGTCTGCTGTACTTGCGTGCCTCAAACAGGTCCTCTGCAGCTCCATTTCCATTTAGTCACCTTGAGGGTACAATGCAGTGTCAGGGACCCAGAAATGCAGATTCTGCTTCAGCTGCACTTGCGTATATAACTCTGCTATTGTCTGCAGCCTTTAGATGATAAAATATCATACCTGTAGTTACAAGCATCATCACAGAAAGGGAAATAGTAGAAAACTGATTTGGAGATGATTAGTCTGTATAAGGTTCTTCTCATAATATTTTTCAGAGATTATTAGAATTTAAAACACTCTGAGCAAAGCATTGAAATCAAGATTTGAAATTTGACATTAAAAGCTATGCCAGTGTGAGAAAATTGTTTCACCTACCAGCACTTCAAATGGATCTGTAAAGCGATAATGAAAACTTCAATAGATTGTTGTGAAGTGTATTTGAAATAACATACTTAAAAATGCCAATCATAGAGCACAATTAACATATGTTGTATTAAAATTTGCTCTTCATTTTAAAAAAAATATGTTTTTATTGATTTTTTTAAAAAGAGAGGTAGGGAGAGGGGGAGAGAGATCGAAACATCAATGAGAAACATCTATCGGCTGCCTCTTGCACACCCCCTATTGGAGATCCAGCCCTCAACCTGGGCGTATGCCCTGATCAGGAATCAAACTGGTGACCTCTTGGTGCAGGGATGATGCTCAACCGAGTCACACCAGATGGGCTGCTCTTCATTTTTAAAACAATTGTTAACATGTCAATTTTGACTGAAGAAATGGTACGGACTTCTATATAGAGCTTTGAAACTAAAAAATAAAAAGTGTAACTTACTTTGTAACTATAATATAAAAAGCTTGCATTGTAATGAATAGCTAGAGCAGGCAAATTATTTAATGGAAAGGGGAATAGCTGGGGCTGGGTAGCTCAGTTGGTTAGAGTGTCGTCCCCATACACGAAGGTTACAGGTTCCATCCTGGGCAAGGGCACGTGAATAAGTGTAACAACAAATCTCTCTCTCTCTCTCTCTCTCTCTCTCTCTCTCTCTCTCTCTCTCCCTCCTCTCCTCTCCTCTCCTATCTAAAATCAATTATTTTTTTAAAAAGGCGAATTATTATACCAGATAGCATAAATATTTATTTTATATATTAAATTTAAACTATTATGTACAAAAGCATTTCTTTGAAATTGCTTTCCATCACTAGTCTTAACCTCTTTTGTCACATTCTTCTTTTCACTGGTACTGTGTTCTCTGCTTTAACCCTTTGAGTGCCAACCAATATCCTAGGAACTATGCTAAAATTGCCAAGGCATTTTTGCCGATTTTACAGCAGTTTAGAAAAAAATTATGAATCGCAAGTAAATGAAGTTACATATTCAAAAACTTAAGGAAACCTTTACTACATTTGTTTTCATCTTTGACATATATTGTTTGCTGATTGTATTATAAAATACTAGTAGGAAAAAAATTTGAACAAAACATATAATGTTAAAATAGAGGGACACCCTTCTCCAATATCTTCCACAAAATCGTCATCTTCACAGCAAGAATTGACATATTTAGCAATATCATCATCACTAATAAAAGCAGACTTAGAACTGGACGCCATTTCGAAGCTTTAGGGCTACAAAATCTGAGTAAACTTCATAAAATTGTAGTACCTGTAAAAAATTAGGCAGATAAATGCCAGTGGTCAATTTTAGAATTACAAACATTCAGCATCATAAGTAATCTGCACTTAGGTGCCATCTGTCAATAAAGAGTGAACTACTAGCATCTAATAGTGACACTGCAGGAGGAGCGTGATGAAGATTTAAAAATTGTTTAATAAAATCACTAGCATATTAAATACTAAAAATATTATCTATATATTTTAGCAGCTTCATTTTTATAGTTGATCCATAAGCTTTCCTTCAATCTCACAAATGAAATTTATTTCCCACCCCATTCATCATATTTATTACTAATACGATGGTGTTTGAGGGGCTTCAGAAACATTTTTAAAAGAAACAAGCCCCTTTTGGGTTAATCTAACATTCAGACATAATTATATTATATTTAGTTAATAACAGTTTTGGAATATAGCTAATTCAACTGCTTTTTCCTACATACTTTATTCCAACTGATATCTGCTCAGGTTTGCTGGTTTAATTAATCGAAGCTTGGGCATTATGAAATTCTTTGAAGTCACAAGAAAGCTTGATTTTCTTTCAAACTCTGATAACCATGGAAAATTAGTCATTTTTAGAGGCATGTGTGTGTGTGTATACATGTATATAATTAATATATACTATGAAACTATATAATTATACATATATGTTTTATAAAATTACAAAATATAGTTTACTGGTATACCAAAGGCTGACTTTTTCTTTTTCATTCTAATGTGTCTCTTGCAGAACTTTGAAATGTGCTAGCATGGTGGATAAAAGGCAGGAGAAGCTAAGCTATTTTATGAGCACCCAACACATGATTCTGTGAAGTCTGTTGTAAATAAGCCAGCCCGCAATTAATCACAATGCCTGAGAAGACTCCCGCATCGAACATGTTACGTCCAGGCCTGACAACTGTAAAGACAACCCTGGAGGGCCATTCCTTTCCAGTTTTCGAATTCTTCTGAAGCAATGACAAAGAACTGGTGATAGATGCAAAGACCTTTCAAGCTAATGTGCTTGCTGCTCTGATTTCTGTCATAACAAACTATTTTTATATGACTATCAATTAACTTAGATGAGTAGATTCATAATTACTTAGGAATTAAAAGAATGAAAACATCTTTCTTTCCTTGGGGGAAAATGATTTTTTTTTCCCCTCAGTGTAACACATCGTGTATGTTGCATTTCTCTTTTACTACAAAGATGAGCTAGAAATCTCTAGATATGCTCCCAATTAAATAAGCAAAAGCACAATTTTAAGTCTTACATTTCTCTGAAAGGAAGTTTCCTATTTAATTAGCATTCCTATTTAACTATAAAAAAACAGAATAGAGGTAGGCAGTCACGTTATTGTAGTGAAGATTTGACATGACCTATATCTATGAAAAAGCACAAGAATAGGAAAGTAAGAATTAATCATTTTCTTTGTTTTGAGGAAAAAAGTTGCAGCTGTGTTCAATTTTAATGGTGACCTTCTACAACTATATTTTCTTGAAGTTGTATAAAATGTAATGGCAGTTTATTATATTAAACTAGAGGCCCGGTGTACGAAATTCATGCACGAGTGGGGTCCCTCCACCTGGCCGGTGATTGGGGTTGATCAAGGCCAGTGGCTAGGGAGGGACTGAGGGAGGGACCACGGGAGGGCTCTAGGACGTGTCCAGCCCCATCTCGCCCAGTCCCAATTGGCCAGCAGCAAGCTAACCTACCTGTTGGAGCATCTGCGCCCTAGTGGTCAGTGCATGTCATAGCAATTGGTCTGTCGACTGCTCTGTTGAGCACCTAGCATATTAGGCTTTTATATATATATATATATATATATATATATATATATATATATATATATGGAAAGACATCATAATGTGTTCCCTCTTCTTTTCCTCAGGAAAAATGATATTTTTTTCCTCATTGCAACACATTGCATATGTTGCATTTCTCTGATTTCTGATTTTTTACTTCGTACTCCAGATAAGGAGCTGAAGAAACTGATGGCCCAGCAATGCCTATGTGTATCCACGATGAAAGCCCCAACAAAAGACTAGGAGAAAAACAACAACAAACAGCTTAACAAGACAGAAAACTTTTAAAACACTGCTCTCTTACAGCCCCCACCCCCCCACCCCCCCAAAAAAGCCTCAACAAAATCAAGAGCAAACACCTCAGCCGCCTACCTCAGTGTAGGGTGAGTGTGGAACCTAGACCTCCGAGGCTGGATGAGGCCTCCCAACATCCCACCACGGTGGGGTCAAAGAAAGCAATTGGGGATCTGTCTGTCATTTCCATTTCTCACACCCTGTGGGATCAGATGAGACTACCTGGAGAACCTGGATTGCCATTGCTCTCTGGCAATAAGTAACAAGTCACACCCTCACTGCACATAGGTAATGGGGTCAGAAATGGCTGAGTGGGGAATCGGAACTTTTCCTATATCCTGTGCTAGAAAAGCTACTCCCCACCACAGTGTCAGTGAGAACCACAAGAGAAAACTAGAATGCCCACCACCACCCATCATTAGGAGGAGCAACCTGCATCTCAGGTATCAATGAAGTGCAGTGGGCAACCTAAAGTTCTATCTTCTCCTATCAGTAATGAGATGGTGTCCCAGCCCTTCCCTTGCCAGAGTGGTGTCAGAGAGAGCCAGTAAAACAAAAGGTTTTTTAAAAAAAATCCAGAGACTTATAGGACAATACAAAAAAAACACACATTTAAATTTCAAATAATAATCCCTTGTCATACCAAGAACAAAGAAGATCTCAATCAAAATTAAAAAAAGAATAATCAATAGATTTCATTACCTAGATAGCAAAGATGTTGAATTTATGTGAAACAGATTTTAAAGCAGCCATGATAAAAATGCTTCAAAAAGCAAGTATGAACATACTTGAAACAAATGCAAAAATAGGAAGACCCAGCAGAATAAAAGAAGACATGGAGATGAAACAAATGGAAATTTTAAAATTAAAAAATACAGTACTCAAAATATTTATGCTGTTGTTTTTAAATTCTATAAATGGGGTCAACAGCAGGATAGGAGGATAGAAGAGACAAAAGAAACCCCGAACTTAAAAATGCAATAACAGAAGTTACCCAATCTGAGTGACAGGAAGCAGAGAGACTGAAAAGAGCATCAGGGACTTTTTACAAAAGGATGTCAGGAAGCTCCATGCCTTCACTTTTGTGTATCTTCATACTCTACCAGCAAGAGCATATTCAATTAGATTAGTCAATGTCTCCAAACTCCCGTGAACTACTTTTGAAACACCCTGTCGCTTAACCTGAAAGCTTGGCAGAGAAACAATGTTAGTTTAGGTTTAGACTTTGCCAAGATACATTTTTTTGCTTCCTGGTCCAAGAATTTCCCATAAACCCGACAAATCTATCCTGATAAGAATAGTCTACTCAGTTCAGTGCAAAAAAGTGTTATCAATTACCTACAAGGGGGTAGGCCTCTGTATTGCACATGCTATTCTCCCTTCCTGGAATGGATCCCTTCAGTCTGGCCCAAACGGTAAATTCCCACTCTTTTATCCAAATACAATCTTTATTGAGGCTCTTAAAAAGAATGTGGGTTCCCTCGGTTTTGCTTATAATTTACTTGTCAATACATCCATATGGTACTTAATAGGTCATATACTGATTTTTGTCTTCCTAACCAAACTGAATGATCTCGGAGGCTTAGGACTCTCTTCTCTAATTTTTGCTAACCCAAACTGCACTGAAATCTCTCCTGTTGCAAAAATGTATTGTATAATCAGCTGTGGCATAAATAAATGAATTCATGTATTCAGCCATGCACAAGGTGTTCAGCCTGCTGCCTACTAGGTATAGTAATAGATCGAGGTATACAGGTGAATGGCTGACATTACTCATTGACCTGAAGAATTCTAATTTTAGCAGAGAAGATATACCAGTAGAGTTCGGAAGTAATTATAGTAGATGGCAATAAGCTATACATAACTTTCATATTGTTGGAAGATTTTAATAGTAAATATGATTTTGTGTCTTTGTATCCTGGGAAGGCACGCATGTCCCACAGTACCTTAGTGTGTATAATATTTTACATTATTAGAAAAGGAAAGACTAAAATACTTTTGCTATGATAGTAATAGAACTGTTCATATCACCTTTCAACCAATAACACATAATATTTTAACTACTTGACTAAATCACATTGCTAGCACACATCACTAGGCCTTGAATATGATTAGTTCACAATAAATATTCTATCAAAAAAATGGTTAAAGGAATGGTAAAAATTAATGGTCTCTAATTCTTCCTGAATATAAGTATATTCTAAATTTACAATATACTTTCCTGCTATCATAATACATTTATTGTCTTTAAAATATACACAAAATAAAAAAAAGAATACAAGATTTAGACAAAGATGAAATAAACACTGTTTTATAGTAATTTTAAAATATATATTATCCATAATAATAAAAGAGTAATATGCTAATTAGACCAGACAGCCGAATGACCTTCTGGACAAGGCTGGGGCTTTGAGGGCCAAGGCAACCTGCCGCGGCTCTGAGGGCTGAACCCCTTGCACGAATTTCGTACATTGGGCCTCTAGTTAATAATAACTAAGCAATTTAAAAGTATGTCTCTTAACTTGTATCAAAACTTAAAGTATCATTTAGATCAGCAGTTCTCAACCTGTGGATCGTGACCCCTTTGGGGGTCGAATGACCCTTTCACAGATGTCACCTAAGACCATTGGAAAACACATATATAATTACATATTGTTTTTGTGATTAATAACTATGCTTTAATTATGTTCAATTTGTAACAATGAAATTGGGGGTCACAACATGAGGAACTGTATTAAAGGGTCGTGGCATTAGGAAGGTTGAGAACCACTGGTTTAGATTCTTAACATTAGTTTATAATCAATAAGAAACATGGCCCTATACAAATACTTTTTATTTTCTGCTGGAAGCTGGTCCATCCTTCCTGCTTGACATAGTCGCTGCAGGGAAGAAACATCTGCACAGCATATGTTTCAAGGGACCTGGCGTATATGGCATACTGTTCTTAATATGTTTGCTCCCCTTCTTGGCGCTATGTGTTTTAACCAAGGTCACCTCTCCGAGAAAGGTTGTTTCCCCAGGTAGGGATTTTTCCCTGAAGTTAGGGAGGGGATAAAACCCCTTAACTAAGTGCCAGGCGGGTAGTTAATCACTTTAACTACGAACAATCACACTTAAGCTACATAATCTTTACTCCCTGGAATGGAGATAAGAAACGCCTTAACCTTTGGAATAGAAATTGATAGGATTAAAATCAACTGGTATAAATACAGATGTGACAAGACAATAAAACACAGAACTTGGCTGGAGAACCTGGCTGGAGATCCTGGATAGAACCAGGCGAGAGAACCCAACCATGCTGATCTACTGAACGCTGCCTCTGTGTCATTCCTTCTTCGCCGACTCCGTCCACACCTTTGGGAAACCCTGGACCTGCTGGGGCTGGACCCCAACAATTTTCTATTGTTTTAAGAAATACACAGATGGGAAGCCCAGAGCTACAGCATCTGTTGAAGGATACTTTCAAAAACTACTGTCCTTTTATTTTCCTATTCTGTTGTTTCCAGCATGTGACTTTCATTTTCATGTTCACACAATGGCTGCTACATCTTTCACATTATATCAGTGTAGGCAAGAGGTAAAATCAGGGTGAAGGGGCACAAAGGCAAATGCTGAAGAGTCATGTTTTTTAAATTATTTTCCAGACAGCTACTGGATATATATATATATATGATTTCAGAGAGGAAGGGACGGGGAGAGAGAGAGAGAAACATCAATGACGAGAGAATCATTGACCAGCTGCCTCCTGCATGCCCCACACTGGGGATCGAGCCCACAACCCAGGAATGTGCCCTGACTGGGAATCAAACCGTGGACTCCTGGTTCATAGGTCGACACTCACAAACTGAGCAATGCTGGTCAGGCCACAGCTACTGTTTATATTTCAATGTGGCTAGAACTGGGACACAAGTCAACTCCAAGGTACAAGCTAGACTGGGAAAATATTTTGGCTTAATCTGCTGTAAAAGTGAAAGGAAATGAGAAGGATGTACTGAGTTTATCTAAATAGTCCATTGTGTCTGGTTTGCAGATCATAGCTGAAAATAATAGTAACTTACGTGTGTATATGTATAAATCAATAGATTGAAATCAGAGACAAAACCAATTTGCATAAATGTACTAACTACAGAAGAAAATTGTCATCTTCCCTGTTAGTTATTCTTTTGAAAACTAATTTGAAGGTATAATTTTTTAAAAAAGAAGTCCTGATATGGGTTTAAAATCAACTGAAACTTTCATTTCAAAAATTTGAAACAAGAAAAATGTTACTAAATTTATTATGCAGGTAATATGAGAGTTTGCATACATGAATATTTCTGTGATAAATTCACGTAATTATGCAAAAATTTCCAAAACTTTGTTATATCAGTGATCTTTCCCTAGGATAGTAAACTGAAAATGAATATGGACTTTGGTGGTACTATCTTTAAACCCTTTACATTGCAAATTCCCACTATTTCTTCAGATTATTTCATTTATTGGAGTTGGCATGTAACCTAGAGAACAAGGCAGAGTAAATCTATATGTTGAATGTTGGAAAAAAATAATTTTCTTATTTTTTTGGTAAAGTTGTATATAAATAGAAGTTTAATAGATGCTTATTGCATCCAAATTATAAAATTCTTAAATATAAAATTATCATAGCATTCTTTACAGAGCACTACAGTAGAGGTTATTTTATTCTTTGATCATCAACACACTCTTATGATAAATATCTAAAAAAATACATTTATTTGAAATTTTATTGAAGGTGAAATTATAACTACTGTTTTCCAGATTCAAAATCTGGTACCAGGGCCCAACTTTTTCAACTATCACTTTGCATTTTCACTATTCTGTTTCATAGTTTCCTATACACCTGCATATGGTAATTCAAAGAAAGCACTTAAAGTTTCTCACTTATGGAAAGACTATTTTGAATAGGTCCATGTCAGACTAGCTTTATGTGACAACATGTTTCAACAGGTTATATTTTGAGTGCAAATTCTGTACTGAATATATTCAGTTATATGTTTACCTTTCCAAAGGAAGGAAATAAGTTTCACATCTTTTGGAGTTGAGATTTACACTGGAATGATTTGTCTTTCTAAATAATTTCTATTTTTGTGAGAATTTTTTCTCACCTAGAGTGTTAAATTACCTTTCTAAACACGCAATAAACAAATATACATACAGATTTTTTTAATTAAGAGCAAAGCTAATTAATTACACATGTCTTTGCATAAACATCTGTATTTGTTTCTATCCACAAATAAAATTTTCTGTTCAAAGATGAATCTAACTTTATAACATTTCTTACTTCTTACATTCTTAGCACTTTAATTTAAATTATTACCTTAATTATTAAAGGTATATTTTCTGCTTTTCAGTTCTTAAGTGGAACAGAAGAATATAGCATGTCTTGAGAATTTGACAAGTCTATTCTTTTAGGGACCATGTATTTATTTCCTTGTTTTCCTGCAACAATACCTAACACAGTATTAACCATGTAGTAATTATCTATAGTTACTGAACTAAACTTAATTTACATTTTATTTTATAAAATTAGTTTGTATTCCATTGACAATTTTACTTCATATATTCTTTGTGTAATAAACAAAAATTAAAGCTCCATGCATTTTAATGTAATAATGTCAGTGCAATTTAAAAAAAATATATGATAAATAAGAATGATCTATCAGAGAATAGTGATTTTAATATAGCTTTTTATGTATGGTTTTATTTTTAAAAGTAATATTTTGGGAAAATAAGTTTATATATCTTCCAACATATATTTGATAACAATGTTTTTTTTATTTTGGAAGTGTAATCTTACAAAGATTTTGCAAATGACCCTCCATGGGCTTTTTCATGGTTCATAAATATTGGGTTGAACTTGGTTCATGTAGTCAGCAAGATAACCCTATACAATTAGAGCAAGTATTTTATTTATTCATATTAGAGTTTAGTTAGCCATAAATCATCTTTGAAAGTTATTTATACATGCTCAAGGTTAGTGCTGCAAATCACCCTTGCTTTTATACTGTCAAACACTTCCCCTCAGAGAAGAAAAAAACATGCAATTATGAATTTGTATCAGATATAATTTAGTACATTAATTAATTAAGTATAAGGATTTTAAAATATATATAGTTCAGTTTCCTGCATCACATACTAAAGCATATGTGTACCGTCATGAAAGTATGTAAAAAAAAAAGCTGCACATTGTTCTATTTTTTCCCATTTTTTTTTCCTTTGCTTCAGTCATTTTCACCTTCAACATAGCTCAGTGTAGGATGTGACTAGTTTGGGTAAGATGCAAGAGAGACTTTGCCACAATAGAAATGTCTGTTCTGTAAAGGGATTGATCCTGAGGTCAACTGAGTTTGTTTCTAGCCATAAAAAATTAATTGAAAAAAATAGCCTACTGTGTGTCTTACTTAGTGACCAGATATTAAGGATGAAAATGAGAATATGAACATTCAGCTCTCAAAACCTTAATATGTGTCTCAGTGGGCTCTCACCAACATTTCTTCACGCTTGACTATGTTCTGACATATATTAAACTTGTTCTTTCATTTCACAAGTAATCCTCTTTAATGAACACACATTCCAAATTGCTTTCCCATCCACTTTCTTATTTTTAGTTAATAATGTTATATGTCAGATATAAACAGATTACTAGTTCCATGTTTTACATACATACGTTATTACTTAATCCAAAGAAAAACTCTATGAGGTAAATCTTTATTATCCACTTTTTATAAATGCTGGTATTGTGACTCCAATGGATGAAGAAAGTTATGTGAGGTCCCAAAACTAGTCTCTTGCTCTGCAATCACATGGACAGTGTTCTGACCCCATTGCCAAATTCCTAGTCACTGAGGCAAAATATTTTATTACAATTTCTATTCTTTTAAGTAAAATCGTTTAAATCAAATCTCTTCACAAATTGTTAGTACTAAGTATGGGATAAAGAAATAGCTACTTTTCCATGGTCTACTACGTTTATACATAACCTAATTTCCAACTGTATAATCCAATTGAGTTCTTGAAACCAATCTTGTGTGGCAGGTATCACTATCCACAATTTTCAAGTAAAGACTATCTGGCTCAGAAACTGTTTTGCCTAGAATCACATAGCTGATAAGAGCCTGAGTTAAAATTTCAGCTTCCTTTATTTTTTACTAGAGGCCCAGTGCACGAAATTTGTGCACTGGAGGTGGGGGTCCCTCAGCCAGGCCTATGCCCTCTCACAGTGCAGGAGCCCTCAGTGGATGTCTGACTGCCGGCTTAGCACCCCGTGGGGAGGGGGACTAAGCTGTCAGTCATACATCCTTAGCGCTGCCATGGAATCAGGAGAGGCTCCTGTCACCACCGCAGTGCTCACCAGCCATGAGCCCAGCATCTGGGCTTCTGGATGAGTGGCATCCCCCCTGTGGGAGTGCTCTGACCAATAGGGGGCAGCTCTTGTGTTGAGCTTCTGCCCCCTGGTGGTCAGTGCGCATCATAGTGATCGGTCATTTCGCTGTTTGATTTTCGTATTAGCCTTTTATTATATAGGACATTTTTAGTTAATTTTTTCTGCTCTTCACATGGTCCAAGTACAGTTTTTACAAATCTTGGTGAAATATTCAGTAGTCACATAACTTGGATTATTCTAATAACATATATCAATAAATGTGGCAAAAGAATAGGAAATGAAATGGAAATAGTTATGATAACTATATTTTATCCAATAGCAGAAACAAAAAAGCAAAATAGGAGAATGACAAGATGAGTGAGTGAATTTCTTCTCAAGAAACCTGACTCCACAAAACAAAGCAAAGCAGGTACAGTTCCCCAACCCCCATCCCCAGTTCCAGTTACCTTTGGTCAAACAAGTTCTGAAAACATTAAATAAAAATTCCAGAAATGAACAAGTCATATGTTTTAAATCACATGCCATTCTGAGTAGCGTGATGAACTCTCCCACAATCTAACTCTGTCCAGCCTGAGACGTTAATCCCTTTGTCTAGTGTATCTGCACTGTATATGCCCCCTGCCTACTGGCCACTTAATAGCTATCTCTGTTATCAGATTGACTGTCATAGTATGGAAATGCTTGTGTTCAAGTAGCCCTTATTTTGTTCAATAATAACACCAAAGCACAAGAGTAGTGATGCTGGCAATTTGGCTATGCCTACGAGAAGTGATAAAGTACTTCCTTTAAGTAAAAAGGTGAAATTCTCAAATTAATGAGGGTAGAAAAATTTTTATGCTGAGGTTACTAATATCTATGGTAAGAATGAATCTCCTATTTGTGAAACTACCTAATTCATAAATTAAAGTTTACCATAGGGATGTATGTATAGGAGAAAAGATAGTGTATGTAGGGTTCAGTACTCTTCATGGTTTCAGGCATGCACTGGAGGTCTTGGAATGTTTCCTCCATGGATGGATAAGGGGAACTACTATACTTAAATGGACCTACTTCCATAAAAGAAGCCCTCACAAAAGAATCCGTGTGCTCATCGTTAGGAGGGGCAAGCTAGAACCAAAAGCTTTGCTAAAATCCCTGCTGAATAAATTATTCATTCTTTTTTCAACTACACAGGTTGTATGATGTCAAAGTAAACAAAAACAGGAATCTTCCTAGATCAAAATTCTGGAATATAGGGTTTCTGCCTGAAGTGAAAAAGGGAAATAAATTTTGTTATTTGAGCACAACACTTAGCATGGTAAATAATATAAAATATAATTGCTTCCCTCCTCACTAGCTTTTTGCAAGCTTTGTTTCCTACTGTATCTTTTTCAGGTACGAAAACATTCTCACTGCCATGAATATTGCCTTTACATAGCAGTATAATTTTATACATGTTGTCCCTCTACCTGAATATGCATTCCATGCTCCATGTAGTCTTTTAACTAGCACATTTTGTTCCTTCAGGAATATCTCGCTCATGTTTTCTTGTCTATGAATACTGTCCTATGTAGCAGGCAATGCGGTCTATCATTTGTTCCTACACTATTCTGTTTATATTTATACTAGAGGCCCGGTGCATGAAATTTGTGCACTGGGGGTTGGGGGTTCCCTCAGCCCAGCCTGGCCCTCTCACAGTCCGGGAGCCCTCAGTGGATTTCCTACTGATGGCCACAGTCTGGCAGCAGAGGCTCGGAGCAGGCGTCCCGTGTGTGTGTGTGTGTGTGTGTGTGTGTGTGTGTGTGTGTGTTTGTGTCCGTGTCCCCACTGGGGGTCTGCCCCCAGCCACATTGGAGGTTCAGAGCAGGCACTGTGTGTGTGTGTGTGTGTGTGTGTGTGTGTGTCTGCTGGGGGCCTGCCCCCAGCCACACCATGGAGGCTTGGAGCAGGAGCCCCTCTGTGTTGATCTCTCAGGCTCCTGGCCTCCACTGCATGTTGTACTCTCCCTTGAGCTATGGCCAGGATGGGGGTGCTGCTTGCAAGCCGGGCTTTCCTGCTCCAGGATCGCCATGGCAACGGGGGAGCAGGCCCAGCTGGGGGCTGCCCACAGGCCGGGCTTTCCCACTTCCAGGTCTCCATGGCAACTGGGGAGCAGGCCCAGCTTGGAGCTGCCTGCAGGCCGGACTTGCTCTCTTGCTCCCGGATCCCTATGGTGACCGGGGAGCAGGCCCAGCTGGGGGCTGCCCACAGGCTGGGCTTTCCTGCTCCCTGATCATGCCCAGCTGGGGGCTGACCTCAGGCCAGGCTTGCTTTCCTGCTCCTGGATCAGGCCCAGCTGGGGGCTGCCCTCAGGCCAGAATTGCTTTCCTGCTCCCAGATCACCATGGCAACTGGGGAGCAGGCAAAGTTTGGGGCTGCCTGCAGGCCAGGCTTGCTTTCCTGCTCCCGGATCCTCATGGCGACCGGGGAGAAGGCGCAGCTGGGGACTGCCTACAGGCCGCACTTTTTTACTTACCGATGGCCAGATCACCACAGTGACCCAGGGCCCAGCGGCACTTTCCTGCTCTCCAATAGTCATAGGGACCCGGCTGGGGGCGGGGCTTAGCAGTGTGGGGCTCAGGCGGCATGGGGGTCCCGGCTGGGGGCTCAGGTGGCACACAGGGGTTCCGGCTGGGGTGGGGCTTATTCCCCACTGCCCAGGGCTGCACATGGTGCCCGGATGGCAGCTTTCGCTGTCCCGCCCTGCCTGTACTATAGTATAGAGGCCTGGTGCATGGGTGGGGGCCGGCTGGTTTGCCCTGAAGGGTGTCCCAGATCAGGGTGGGGGTCCCGCTTGGGTGCCTGGTCAGCCTGGATGATGGGCTGATGGTTGTTTTTAGGCTGCCCGCACCCCCTTCAGGGTGGGGGTCCCCACTTGGGTGCCTGGCCAGTCTGGGTGAGGGTCTGAGGGCTATTTTCAGGCTGCTGGGTGACTGAAGCTCCCAGCCTCTCCTTTTTTTTTTTTTTATTCTGGGATTTATTTACCTTCTATGGCTGTCACTGGAGCTGAGAGCCGGCTTTAGCTCTGAGGCTGGCTCCAGCTTGAGGCCTCGGCTGCTGAAAGCAGGTATCTGGGCTTTGTTTAGGTTCTATAATTGAAACTCTGTTGCCATCACTGCCGTTCTAAGCTCTGAGCCCGCTGCCTGCTGAAAGCAGGTATCTGGAGCTTGTTTAGGTTCTATAATTGCAACTTTGTTGCATCCGGAACTCAGAGCTGGGCTGCCGCAGGCCGGGAACCTTGGCTTCCTCCATCACTGGAGCAAGCAAGCCTCCTGTTCGCTTCAGCTGTCTGGCGGCGGGCAGCCATCTTGGTTGGCAGTTAATTTGCATATCCTGCTGATTAGCCAATGGGACGGGTGTCGGGGTTATAGTCAATTTGCATGTTTCTCTTTTATTAGATAGGATACCTAGTGTTCATTTGTCTCTACTGAAGTGTAAGATAGAAAAACTATTTCCCTCTACCCTTATAGATTATTTGTCTGCTTTAACAATTAAATTGATATAAGATAGATTAATAGGAAAATAGCAAATTTAATTTTTATATATGGGACCCCCATAAAAATGTGAGACTCAAAGAAATGACCAAAGCAAGAAGCCTTTATGTTTCAGATAAAGAAGCAATACATTTCTGAATAATTGACAAGACCAAAGTATTTGGGGATTGGGGGAATAAATTGTTGAAGAAGTAAAAAATTTTTGTTTATAAAGACTTCTTGACCCTTAAATTCGCTATCTCTGATGATAAGGATGACTTACTTCTACCTTGCTGGTATAGGGAGGATGTCCTTCACTTGGAAGATTTGTCTCTTACTTTCAGGGAGACAAAGATGGGCCAGATTGTTTTTTTTGTCTCTTACTTTCAGGGAGACAAAGATGGGCCAGATTGTTGTTTCTCAAGTACTGTTAATTCAAAATAACCAAATTGGTAAAATAATACATTTTGGGGTGACATATTCTGAACCCCTATCTACAGAGGAACCATTTCTGCTTTTGTTAATTGCAAAGTTAGACCATGGTTCTTGAGTTCAGCTAAGAACAAAATTCAGAGCCAATATCTCTGGCACAAGATATTTATTTTGAAAGTCACAGAGGTAGAAAAAAGTGAGCCAGCTTGACTGTGTGGACTCAGTAAACAAGTTACAGAGGCAAAAGAAGGGCCCTTGGAGCTTAGGAGAAAGAAAGCAAGATGTCAGCCTTGGCATCACTTCCTCTGGTTTTGCTGCTTTTCTAGGCCTGGAGCTAAAACACAATCGAGGTCCAGATATTATCTCCAGTTAGAGTAAAACTCTGTTTCTCTGGCCAACAAACCCAAGGCTTTGTTTCTGAGACTATTTGATATGGGAGAACCTCATTGTTCTGAGGACTTAATGCTTAAGGCAGTGGTCTTGCAAGAGTATGTATGGGATTTGTTTTAGGCTAATCTCTGACCTCCTTGTTCCTCCTCCAAGAGGGTCTCCCACATGACTAGCAATAGGAAAGGTCAAGAGTTCTGAACTGCATGACTAGCAACATGGTAGGGGAGGAAAGGTCATCCTGGGGGTAAAGTCCTAGCCTTTAGTATTTATTGTCTCTAGTTTTGCCCCTTTCCAGAAACCCAGAACTTTCCACCCTGGTGACATCCTCTACCTAGCCTACCAGTCCTGCTCTGCTCATATCTATCTAACTGCCTACCCTATCAGTTCTACCAAAAATGGTGAAATTTCTGAGGGAAGACTATATCCCATTTAGTTTATTAGCACCAAACACAAGCCCCGGTAATGGTATGAAGTTAATGATTATTAAATTAAAGACTGGATAAATTTATAACATTAATTTTCCATAGAACAGGTTATGGTGTTTCCTGCTAGATAAGTAAAGAAGGCATACTTTTTTGATAAGTCTTTGGATGGAGGGAAATACTAATAGCTGCCAGGGTCTTACTCAGCATCTAGAAGGGTTCAGGAATCTGGAAAAGGGGCTGTGCATAAATGGATTAAAGAGACTAGACAAGAAATATGAATTTGGAAGGCATTTTGGAGGGACAGACGGAAACTTAGTTCTAGTGACTAAACTCCTGGAATCTCTTTATTCCCACATTTTGCCCTATAGCAAAGCAGATATACACATCAAAGGTAAGACCTGGTAAACAATAAAGGACCATCAGGTTGGGGGAAACTGCCCTCAGCTGTCTGGCAGCAGGCATTCATATGCAGATCTCCAGCCCTGCTGAAAGTGTCCATCAACCTTTTGATGGACCTCCTGCATTTATTATGCTAACTACTGTTCCTAGCCTCCAGCAAATAGCTTCTAGCTACTTTCTGTTAGCAAATATGTACAGATATCTTTTTTAAAAAAATAAAAATATTTTTATTTAGTTCAGAGAGGAAAGGAGAGGGAGAGAAAGAGAAAGAGAAACATCAATGCGAGAGAATTATTGATTGGTTGCCTGCTGCACAGCCCCTAGCGAGGATTAAGCCCACAACCTAGGCATGTACCCTGACTGGGAATTAAACCATGACTCCTGGTTTACAGATAGATACTCAACCACTGAGCCACACCAGCCAGGCCACATGGCTCTTAATGTAATTTATAACCAAGTCTGCAGGGGACTTATAATTATATCTAATTATGATTCAGCATGATAAAATTATATATGTATTTAGTGTGGCAATTAAATTTATTGACATTTCTCTTTTATTATAACAGTAAAATCTCTTCCTTAGATTTTTAATAGCATAATCATTGTCTTGGGCCTTAAAAATATTAGTGGATTTCCAATATTCAATAAGAAAAGGTCATCTGGAAAATGAATACACATGTAATATTAGATGTCTGAAAAACCGTAGTGCATGATCAAGTATTCTTTATTTGGTTCTGTAGAAAAATAAAAATTACCTCTAAGCCATTGATTTTCAAACTCTAATGTGCATATGAATGACCTGGGAATCATCTTAACATGCAGATTTGGATTCAGTAAACCTGGGTTGGGACCTGAGCATATGTCTTTCTCACAAGCTCCCTGGGTTCTTCAAATACATATAGAGGTTGAGACACAAATTGAATGGATATTTGCATTTGTCTCTGGAAATTTAAGAAAAAAAAATAAAACAAATGTTGAATAGAATTAATCTTTCTTACTTACCTCAGTGCCTATTTTGATCAAGACACTTATTTTTTAAAACTTATCTTTATTGTTGAAAGTAATACAGATGCCCCCTTTGATTTTTTGTTTTTTTTCCCCATTCACTTCCTCCTCCCAGCACCGGCCCCTCCCAAGCCTTTGCCACACTATTGTCTGTGTCCATGGGCTATGCATATATGAATATAAATTCCCCAGTTAATTTCTACCCCTCCACCCCACCTCCACCCCCATCTTTCCTCTGAAATTCATCAGTCTTTCATGATTCTATGTCTTTTTTGTTGTTGTTCATCAGTTTATTTTGTTCATTAGATTCAACACATGAGTGAAATCATGGCATACTTATCTTTCTCTGACTGGCTTAGCATAATATTCTCCAGGTCCATCCATGCTGTTGTGAATGGTAAGTGTTCCTTCTTTTCTACAGCAGCACAGTATTCCATTGTGTAGATGTACCACCGTTTTTTAATCCACTCATCTGCTGACGGGCACTTGGGCTGGTTCCAAATCTTAGCTATTGTACATTGTGCTGCTATGAACATACCAGGTAGAGGTGCATACTAGTATACTCTTTCTGATTGGTGTTTCAGGTTTCTTAGGATATAATCCTAGAAGTGGGATCACTGGGTCAAATGATACTCAAAAAATTAAAGGTCAAGTCACTTAATGAGGGCTAAGGAGACTCTTAGAAATTAACTGGATGACCACAGTGTCAAGACATAAAAAGGGATTTCGGGCAATCCCATGAAGAAGGCACTCATTTAAAGTCAAAATCAAAGCTAGATTCTGGACTCTGGGAAACAATTCATTTGAAGCCAGAAAGTTAAACTATTTAACTATAAAGATATACTCACATAGTCTGAGGGCAGAGGAGAGTGAGTGTGGCTTCTAATGGAACCACTGATTACAGTTTGCAGTAACTTGAATATACCCCTCCTAGACTATTCTGGGGAAAAGTATACTTTGAAGAAATTAGTGAGCCAAATGTTCAAAGATAAACAAATAATTACAAAACAGAACTTCTAAAAAATCTGTGCTGTCACCTTCAATCAACTGAGTAGCAATTGAGAGCTTTAAATTGGCAACTAACCAGATTAGTAAATGAGGCTGCAAAATTTAACACTACCTAAGGGAGAGTTGACCACCTGCTAGTGAGGTGAAGGTGATATTTGAGTAACAGATTTTTTTAAAATTATGCTTGCTAAAACAAAAAACAAACAAACAAACAAAACAAAAAAAAAAACAAAAAGAAAAGAAAAGAAAAGAAAAAAGTGCTTGCTTCTGTAACTTGGTCCAAATAAAAACTTTAACAGCTAAATATTATAATATAGGATGTGAATTGTAAAGTAGCATTATTATCATTCTGAGAGTTTGCAACACATACTGAATATTAAAAGATGTTAGGTATTTTGAGGGATTTTGTTTTTAATATGTTAACCCTGATGTCAGCTCTTTGTGGATGGTAGCTGTAACAATCAAATTTAATTATACTAAACGTTTCTATTTGAAATTTTAATGGGATAAGTAATTATTATAAAATATGTTGATTTTTCATTGTCAGTAAAAATTACAATGCAACACACAGCAAGCTTTTAACTGAGTGAAAATAGTTTTTGTAGTGTCAGTTTATGGCATATGATCAGTACTTGTCTAAGCAACCAATTATATTTTTATCAAGGACACATATGGTAAAACAACAAAAATATTCATGTAACATTTTACATTACTTATTTTTTTATGATTTGTGATATATTTATATATCAGTACTGCCGAGTTCAAAATTATTGCTATATGAGTTCCAAATATGAACAGTTTAACTTTCAAGTGTAAATATAAAGTAATTATATTGGCTTCACAATCCAAAATGCAAAAGCCCACAAATTTTTAAAAATTTATTTTTATTGTTGAAAGTATTACAGATGTCTCCTTTTTTTCACCATTGATTTCTTGTAGCCAGCTCTGGCCTCCTGCCCCAGGTCTTCACCACACTATTGTCTGTGTCCATGGGTTATGAATTATCTATAACTAGAGGCCCAGTGCACAAAATTCATGCATGGGGGGGGGAGGGTCCCTCAGCTTGGCATGCACCCTCTCCAATCCAGAACCCCTTGGATATCCCTCTTGCGATATGGGACCGCTGACTCCTAACCGCTTGCCTGCCTACCGGCTTGATCACCACCTAACCACTCCCCTGCTGACCTCATGGCCCCCAACTGCCCTCCCCCGCCAGCCTCATGGCCCCCAACTGCCCTCCCCTGCCAGCCTCATGGCCCCTAACTGCCTTTTCCTGCCAGACTTATGGCCCCTAACTGCCTCTGCCTTGGCCCCCACCACCGTGGCTTTGTCTGGAAGGAAGTCAGGCAGTTGAAGATGTCTGATCTCCTGGTCTAATTAGCATATTACCCTTTTATTAGTATAGATGGTTAATATGCTACTTAGACCGGATAGCCAAATAACCTTCAGTACATCATTCCGGACATCCTTTCAGATGAAGCTGCAGCAGCAGGGGCCAAGGCAGAGGTAATTAGGGGAGATCAGGCAGGTGAGCAGTTAAGGGCAATCAGGCAGGTATGCAGAGTGGTTAGGGGCGATGAGGCAGGGAGGCAAGTGGTTAGGGGTGATCAGGCAGGCAGAGGGCTTAGGGGCGATCAGGCAGGCAGGCAGAGTGGTTAGGGACAATTAGAGAGGCAGGCAGGTGAGCAGTTAGGAGCCAGTGGTCCCAGATTGCTAGGGGGATGTCTGCAGGGATCGGGCCTAAACCGGCAGTTGGACATCTGCTGAGGGGTTCCAGATTGCGAGAGGGTGCAGGCTGGGCTGAGGGGCCCCCCTTGTGTACTAATTTTGTGCACCAGGCCTCTAGTATGCATATAAATTCTTTGGTTAATCTCTTCCCATCCATCACCTACCCCTGCCTTCCTTTTGTTTCATGTTTCTATGTCTCTGGGTCTATTTTGCTCATCAGTTTATTTTGTTCTTTATGAGTGAGATCATGTAATACTTGTCTTTCTCTGACTGGCTTATTTCACTTAGCATAATACTCTCCAGATCCCTCATGCTGTCTCAAAGGGTAAGAGTTTCTTCCTTTTTACAGCTACATGGTATTCCAACTGTAAATGTACCACATACTTTTTATCCATTTATCTATTGATGACCACTTGGGCTATTTCCAGATCTTAGCTATTGTAAATTATGCTACTATGAACATAGGTGTGTATATATTCTTTCTGATTGGTGTTTTGGGTTACTTTGGAAATATTTCTAGGAGTGGTATCACTAGGTCAAGTGGCAATTCCATATTTAATTTTTTTAGGAAACTCCATACTGTTTTCCATAGTGGCTACACCAATCTGCATTCCCATCATCCGTGAACAAATCAGTTTTATTATAATTTCAATTATTTGTTGCATAATACAATGGCACATTGAAATCACATAAATCACATTAAACATGAAAATGCCTATAAGGTAAAACCACAGATTATAAAACATACCTGACAAATTTTGATGCAGCTTGCAAGAGAATTATGAAGGCATCTGGTAGCCAATTCATGGCACTTTAGACTACGAACAGCAAACTGTCTTAAAAGTCCAAGTCCTAGAACAGTGATGGCGAACCTTTTGAGCTCCACATGTCAGCATTTTGAAAAATCCTAACTTAACTGGTGCTGTGTCACATATAGAAATTTTTTGATATTTGCTGAAGATAGTGTCATAGGTTCGCCATCACTGTCCTAGAAGGTGAGAATGTTTTCCGAGCCACAAGTGAGGCCTTAGG
>NW_005871072.1:3549741-3640696 GCF_000147115.1 Myotis lucifugus
CTGACTGGTGTCAGGAAACATGGCTGGTCTGAGCGTTTGTACATAGCTTGGTCACTGTCAATGTGTTATTGCTTTCTTCCTCAGACATTCTTGAGCTCATGTGGCCTGATGTGGCCTGCTGTGGCCCTCAGCTGGTGCTTCAGGGCCCTCTGAACATTGGTTATGTCCTCCCTCCGATCCTGAGTTGCTGTTCAGTACAATGGTCAATTGGCCTGTGATCAAATGTATGAAATGTAAGATACACTCAGTATATAGAATAGGTGGTATATGTGTATGGATGAATGAGAGAGAGAGAATTCAAATTAATATATACCTTGAGATGGTTAGATAACATTTGTAGGACCCTAATTAAAAACACACAATTCAAAGGTGGTTAATTAACATTTGAAGCCCTTAATCAAGGATTCATACTTCAGAGCTTTTATATAAGCTCGTTATACATTACTAAAACTATAAAATGAAAGGCTCATAATTAATATGATAAACATTTTATTTTTATTTTGGGGAAATAAGTGATGTTCATGATATGTAGATGTCTATGAAGATTGTATACTACATTCATCACATCTCTCTTGATCTCTTTCTTAACCAAAGACTCTTTATCCAAGTAGAAGCCTGGTTGATCCTGCCATCAATTTATCATTTTAGCTGCCTTAGAATGAACTGAAAGTTTCAAGGTGCTTGCATAAGTGCCTAGAAAAGAACAAGCATCAATGTTATGGAATACGTTACATAGTTAGTTTTGTACTGCTTGGTAATAATATTTTCATGCTTATCAGAATCCAGTCTGAGACTTACTTTTATTATAATATGTTGGCGAGATTGGGAAGGTTGTATACATCCACTATCTGTCCTAGTAGTCAGAAACCACCAGTATTTACTAAAATAACCTAACAATGTTTGACTGTAAACATTTTTTAAGGTTAATTTGAGGCTACAACCACTTTGATAGACATTACCATGAGTATCACTGAAATATTTCACTAACAAATGAAACATTAATTTTATAGATTTCAGCATTGAAAACACATCATACATTAAAAAGAAAAGGTATATTAAAAGGCAAGTAATATAAGATAACTATTTGCAGAGTAACTAAACCTTTGATTAGAAGTTTAAAATATGATAAATATACAAATATACCTTTTATACTTAAAAACATTACTTTATTCAAAATATATTAGTGCATTAATACATATTTAACTAATTACTATTCCATATTGATTAAATACCACTCGATAATCATAAAGCTTTTAAGTAGATTTGCAATTCAATGATTATGTAGAATATTTCATGTACCTTTCTTTTTTGGTATCCTCACAAATTCAAAATGTGTACACATTAATTGTGTCTGACCCTGTTGATTGCAAACTAAATATCTACATTTTATTACCAAAGTCCCCATTTTGTTTAAGGTAACAAAGTGACCAATTGGAAAACTACATTTCTCAGCCTCCTCTGTGGGTTAATTATAGCTAATGAATTTTCTGGAAAAAATAAGCTGAGATTTCTGGAAAAAATAAGCATCCCTTAATTCTATCTGTTGCTTATTTATCCCTGTATTTAGTCTGGCATGTGTGGCAAACATTAAGTCATAAGCACACTACTTGGACCCATAAGGTGACTTGCTGAAGATGGTGAAGTAGAATGGGAGGAGGAACTTGAGACATCACTGACCCCATAGAGCCGTTGTTGTAGGTCTGGGATGTTTACCTTTGTCAGGCTATTTCCTTATGTGAGGAGTCACTGGAGATCACATTTCTATTACCTGTAGCAAAACACAATTCCAAACTGTTCTCAATTATGATACTTACATGCTTTTCACTGTGCTTGCCCAAACAAGACCAATAATCACTCATTATTTATTAAAAATATTTCCAATACAATACAATTTTACATATATTTATTTTAAATTTTTATAAGACAACAAACAAGCTTTCATTAGTATGTAGACAGATTGCAAAAGGTAATAGTACAAGTTTTGTCCTCTGAGAATCTGTTAACAATTTTTAATAAATTCACATTTCCTGGGTGGAGAAGAGATTAGTCATATCTGATTAGTCTCAGTTTATATATTGAACATCTGTGTTTATTTTGTATGGATACTCCAACTATGGATAATACTGATGATGATGATGATAAATAAATATCTGTAAACATTGATATCAGATACATAGTGCTTTGACATGTTATATAACTTTACTCTTACAATAATAACATATTGATTACCACAATTTTTAAAATTAAAGTAATTGAAGCTAAGAGAAGTCAATGACTTACTAAATATGGCTAATATGTTTAGTAGTCAGGATTCATATATTCCTCATTATTCTAAATTGATGCCAATTTTGAATTTAGACCATTTTTTTTTTAGTTACTTGTGTTATGGTTCTGGGAAGATTATGAAAGAGTAGGTCAAATGAGCTGATAATAATGAAGGTAAAACTAGGTTATAATATGAAGACAGCAAATAGAGTTAATTTACCATTAGGTGTCAATGTGTTTCACCTCACTCCGTTGAAACCTGTTTCTATAGATATATTGAAAGATCTGGTTATCTCTCCAGACTTTAAAAATGTAAACTCCACCCTAAAAATGTAAACTCAAATTTTCCACCTTCTTGCTCCATTTTATTTTTATGAAGACAAAATGATCCTTTCCCTCATTGAGATCATTAACCTTATAACCAAATTCTTTCTATGCCAGGCTGTCAATTCCTTCTTTCCATTACTCCCTTACCAAGGCCAAAAACCTCATGACATTCTTGAAAAGACTCTTAACCTTTTCTCTTTTAGACCTCTGAGCCTTAAAAATTTAATTGCTGATCAGGACAACCTACATTGCCTTTTCTCTTCTACACACTACCATTCCCAATAAAACATTGTCCGAAAAAAAAAATAATTAACAAGCAACACTTAAGATTTTGTGAAACCAGTTCTATTTTATGGTTTTATGAAATATCTGAAATTTGAAATGTCAACTGAGTACAGGCTTGTTTGTTCCTGATTATTGTTGTCTTGAACTAAATCAGATTAAGCTATTTCCAAGTATTTCTACTATCTTAAAGTTCAGGGCCCTTCCCTGTGCTACTGCTCTGCCTCCATGACTTTCAGCAAATTACTTTTCCTTCATATTTAAAGAAAAAATAGAGAAATAGGGATCTAATCACATTCCTTGCCCCATACCTGTATGTTTATGTACCTTCCTTCTCATCCTTGCCTAGTTTTACTTTCCTCAGTGGAAATTGCAAGTGATCCCTCCTTCAGAATTGAATCCATCTCACTTTTTGGTCTCAGGAGCCCCACTCTGTTAATGGCCACCTGTTATTCTTGGACATTTACTTTAAAAATATACACATACACACATGTTTGCCAAAATAAATTCTGAGGATATATATATATATATATATATATATATATATATATATATATATAATGTGTGTGTGTATATATATATAATGCATATATATACACATATATAATGTGTATATATTAATAATTTTAAAATCAGTGTTCATTAGCATACAGGTCATTTTCAAAATTAAGTGAGCTATCAGCTGTTAAAGTTTGTATACACTTTTTAGGATGCCCTATATATGCTAGTACATACATATACACAGATTTTAGAGAGAGAGAGAGAGAGAGAGAGAGAGAGAGAGAGAGAGAGAGTCAGGTCACCACTTCCCATTTATATTTAAATGTAATGGAATATTTTGGTTATTATCACCTCACTGGAACATCTCTAGGAAAGGTTGTTATTACTGTCACACCTTCAGAATTCTATACACCAGTTTCAATTTGTTCTATCCTTTTTCTTTGGTACTTAGTAGAATATGGCATAGCTAATGACCCTCTCCATCTTAACGCTCTCTGATTTCCATGGCTGTCATGATACCCACTTTTCTAGTTCCTCTCATCTTTGGTTGCTTTAGAGTTAGGGGGGAAATCTACTCTTCTGCAATTCCTGGATAAGTCATCATTTTCTCATAATTACCCCTGCCATTAGTACTATTTCCAAAATCTCCTTCATATATAATTCCTCTCACTCCAATGCATGTTATCCACATTAGTATAAGGCCACCCTACTCTTACCAAGATTCTTATACTAGCATCCTAAATTATTGTCTTAAAATTTTTATTCTTGATACCCACTTTCCAAAATACCATACATGATTATTCTATAAAGTGGTATCTACTATGTATTGATAAAATAATAAAAGCTGTGGTAAAAACAAACAAACAAACAAGAACACTTAAGCTGAAATAGTTCTTTTTGATCAGGTCCTGAGAAATTTTTTCTAGTATTATTTACAGAAGCTTTTCCCTTGAAGCTTTGGTTTCAGATATGCACAATGACATGCAATTTTCAGAATGTGTTATTCTCTGGCAAACATGGTTCTCTTCCTGGACTGCTTGTCTTCTGCTCTGCCAATCAGGTTAATCTTCACTCCTTCCATTGTTAGCTCAAAATCTCCTTCTTCTAGGAAGGCTCATTCTAAAGGAGAGTTAAACCCTCTTTCATAGCCCATACAGATTGATATTTCAGTTAATCACACTGCATTGTAATTTTCTAACAATATTAATAAAAGCTAACATTTGGGTGCTATTTCATGCAAACATGCAAACATTCATTTTTTTAAAATAACAACTATGAGAGATAGGTTTGTTAATATCCTAGTATATACTAGTACAAATAAGAAAACTGAAGCACATGAAAGATTGAGTTGCACAAAGTCTCTTATCTACTGCATGGCATAGGCAGAACACTGCATGTATAAAATTTATTCCATTTTCATGTTTCTCAATAAAAAACTCAACACCAAACACAAGGAGATACTCATAGCAAATTCCTAATATGTGTATTGAATGTTGAATGAGATAAAGGAAATACACCGATAAACACAAAGCATACAAATAATTCAGTTAAGTACTTATTGATATTGCTTCATTATGTCTGCTTAATTACTGGTCACAGGAGAGGCATAAAGAATCAAAACTTATGCCAGGCTGGTGTATTCAGTGGTTGAATGTCGACCTATGAACCAGGAGGTCACGGTTCATTTCCTGGTCAGGTCACATGCCGGGATTACAGGCCCGATCCCCAGTAGGTGGTGCTCAGGAGGCAGATAGCCAATGATTATCTCTCATCATTGATGTGTCTATCTCTCTCTCCCTCTCCCTTACTCTCTGAAATCAATAAAACTATATTTTAAAAAAGAATTAAAGTTTAAAAGCCTCTGTACACAATTGCATGTGGTATATTCAACATTTTTTCCTTATGTGAGAAAGAATTTAATTTACAGACAATTGCTTAATTTAGTTTTGTACGCCTAAAAAATCAGGAAGCCAAAGAATTGAGCAAAAATTTAGAGACAGTCGATGTAGTCATAAAATGAAATTCTATTATTTCCCTTCCATAATTCTTTTATCATTCTTTTAACTTCTTAGTTTTGTGATAGCACAACCCTTAATCATTTTAATGCTTTGGGTAGATACTTTAAGTACACAATCATAAATCATTGAGCAGAGGGTAAAGACAGAATGCTCTGTTTGTAAGTTTGCTTTTGCCAGTGTCATATTTAATGAGAAGATTCTTCTATGTGTTTGATGTGAGAACAAAGATTCTGATGGAAACATGAGCAACCTCCGTTTCAGTTAAGTTATCCCACATCAAAAAAGCATATGCATTAGATAAAGCATATTTAAATCTACTTTTTCAAAATATTTTAAAAATAGTTTTTCCTAAATAAAATTTAAAAACTTGTATCAGCTCTTGTAAACTATGATTGTTTTGTGAAAAGACACATTGTTTCCCTTCAGATTCCTTACCAAGCTTGCCTCATACTTACAATGTTAAATGATTGCTTTATTCATCTTCTCCATTTTTTTTTAAATGCTACTATCTTTCCATCTCATATCCTACCTTTTGTGAATTGTTATTGTGCAACTACTACAAACCAAGCATGCTGGGACCCAAACATAGGTGATCAATATAAATCAATCAGTCCATCCATTTGTGTCAAGAGAAACCACATTCAGATCATATGTGGAAACTATCATGAGGTCCTAAACTTTGGAGCTCATGTGATCACTAAATGGGCCTTCTGAATTATCCACCAAGGGGAAAAATCAGTATTTTCTGTGTTTATAAGAGAAACTAAATATTTGAATGAGGACAGAGTCTGTTAGATGATATCATCAAAGATTCCCTTCTGCTTTATATCAGCCCTATCCTTGTGGGAGTATTATACTTCCTATTGAACTCAGGTTGGTCATGTGATTAACTTTTACCAATGAAATGTGAGTGTGGATGACATGTGCCACTTCTAAGCAAGAGATATACACGCCATTATGAGATTCTGCTATCTCTATTTTTCCATGCGTCATGTGTGTGGATAATCACAGACAGAGGTTGCTTCTTTAGCTTGAGTTCAGAAATGAAGACTTGGAACAAAGTCAAATTCAGCCAGTAAGGGACATTAACATGAGTGAAAAATAAATATTTATTTTTTTAAGCTAATGAGTTGTTGAGTTGTCATTGTATTAGCCTAAGCTAGATGATAAATAAAACAAAACACATTGTCTGTGCCATCATAAAACTTACAGTTTCTTAGAATCACTGCCACAAATATAAAATTGCTACTGAGAAAAGTATTACAAAGAAAAACAGTGTAAGAGACTTTATTAAAGGAATTCGCACTAATAGTTGATGTCAGAGCAGAACTTCCTTTCAATCCTGCCCGGGTAGCACGCCTGGGATGACTCAGGCTTCGGAGTGCTTTCATTGATAACGTCCAAGTCCCACTCTGATGCCTGGGACTGGCTGGAGGTAGGCAGTGCCATCTGAAGGAGCACTTCAATTCTGAAGCAGGATCACATGGGCCCCAGACCCCTTTTCTTCCCTTTGAAGTGCTTCCATAACTTGATGAGAAGAAAATTTTTATAACCAGAATAATTATGTCCATAAAATTATACATCTCTCATAGCTCCTCATCTAATGGAGTTGTAACTTATATTTTACATTTTTACATATTAGAAAGTTATTGGAGGTGACTACCATCTTTATCAAAATTATCGTAAGTAAAGGATACTAAATGTACATAATGTATTACTATGCAGAAATAAAAACAAAATTATGTATACAAATTGATAGATTTCAGAAACCCAATGTTGAGTGAAAAAAAATCATAAACAGAACTAGATTTTAGCCCAATGAAAATTTTATTTTATTTTATTTTTTTTAGGCTTCTTACCTGCCTCCAGGCTCACAAATTTCATAAGAGCAGAATTAATCCACCCATCTACCTCAAAATATTTTTACAATGACAAGAGTGGGTGCCTATGAGATAGATAGGAAGAGGACAGGAGACAAAAGGAAGGTGATAAAATAATACAACTATGAATGAATTAAAAATTGATCTTAATTTCAAGCTCTTGGTATCAACTAACTTTTTTCATCTTTTAATATATATATATAATATATATTAATATATATAATATATATATTTAATATATATATATACACTTAATATATATTATTGATTTCAGAGAGGAAGGGAGAGGGAGAGAGAGATAGAAGCATCAATGATGAGATAGAATCATTGATTGGCTGCCTCCTGCACACCCCACACTGGGGATCAAGCCCACAACCCAGACATGCGCCCTGATCAGGATTCAAACCATGACCTCCTGGTTCATAGGTCAACACTCAACCACTGAGCCATGCCAGCTGGATTAACTTTTTTTTCTTAATGTGCTCAGGAATTTTATGCATTTCCAATGTTTGCTTATCTTTAATGTTCTTTTCTTTTTCATTCTTTAAATAGGTCTAAACCTTTAAAATAATTTTAAAAATTACTTCCAGGGCCTTTTTTCATGCTTCCATTCTAGTTCATAGTTATTATCATGTAATGGTGACAAACTACTCCCCCAAATTCACTAATATACTAATATTCAGTATAAACTAGTGCCTGGACCCTCTTGGAACATTTAAAACTGATATAACAATCTTAACTACAGGCAAATAAATGCATGCCACTATATTTATGGCCATAAATTCTGTACCTGCCTGATTTGAAGTAAGTTTTAGGAGAAAGTTGTTTTAATATCTTTTTCTGAAAATCAGTATCTGCCACAACCAATGTAAGAGCTGCTGCCTCCAAAGGAAGCACTTTGTCTTCCTGTGTGAGGCATTGATCACAAGTCTAAAAGGTAGTTTTTGGTTTTTTTTGCATAAACAATTGGAGGCCCATGACAGTATTTGAAGTCTTCACTTATGTGTAACACAGAAATTATACCTTGAATATTAAAAAGAGAAATGCTGTAACTCAAAAAGACTGTATTTGTCTAGCTTAGTGAGAAAACCAGAGTCTTGATGAGTACTTCTATAATAAGGAATTTAGAATAGAAATTAAAGCTTACATAAAAGTGGGGAGGGCTATGGAAATGAAGGTCCAGAAGGGAAATCAGAAGATCAGAGTCAGAGTTAATAAACATTCTGCTTGAAGGACTGAGAAGTAAAAGCAGGAGAATTTTCAGAGATAATAGAAAAAAAGTAAAACAAGCCCAAGCGACTCATGGGAGGGATGCTCAAGAAAAGGGTCTTCTGTGTAGCAGGGACCTCTGCAGCTCCACCACCAAGTGATGGGGTGACTATTGGTCAATTGCACTAGCAGTTGGAAAGACAAACTTAATGTAGAAAAAAGAGAATGACTGGGGCACAACTCTGTCACCATTTCTGAACATAATGACCTTCATAGAATTCTATAATAGACACTGTTTTGGTTTTGTCTTTCAAATCTCATGCAAAGTTTTTTTTTTGTTTTGTTTTGTTTTTGTTTTTGGTTTGTTTGTTTGTCTGTCTGTCTGTCATTTTTAGTTTCATCTTAACCAGATTGACATTAGCATAATCTAGGAAACCAATCATGCATTAAGCTTAAAAAAGGGCTGAGACTACCCCATCACTTTATTTATAGTATTGCTGAAATATCAAAATTGTCTAGATGTCTCTTCCTTAACTTGATGAGAAGAAATTATGATGTCTCTTCCTTAACTTGATGAAAAGAAATTATGACAATAAGATTATACTGCCCTTGAGGCTCCTCATCTAATGCACTTGTAGCTAATTTAGGTTTCCAAAGCACAGTTTTAATAATAAAATTTATGTTTAATAACCTCTGAATATAACCTTTATGAGGTTGTGATGACCATCAAATTAGTAAACTTTATCTGTCACCAGAAATTATATATATTTTTTCATTGAGTATAATGTATTTAATATGAAATGTACTCAATCTATAAATTAACTTAGCAGAGTTGTGCAGGTAATCATCTGGGGAGAGGCTATTTTGCCTCACTCATTCTTATGGCAGCATTTAAAAAATAAATAAAATAGTCTCTGACAGAACAGATTCTTACCCAAGGCAAAATTTGATATTTTTCCTTACTGGTTTTACTTAAAATTCATGACCTCAGACCTCAGGTAGGAACTTGATGCTGCCTAGAAATGTAACATATCTCTCTAGTGTAATAATTTCCCACTTGGGAAACCATTTTATATCCTTAGCACTTTCCTTAATATCCAACTGCTATACTTCTTTCCTCTCAGCTAAAGGCCTCATCTCAGATTGCTTGAGAAAATATAAATATACAGGAAAGAACGCTCTCAAATTCTTATCTCAAAGCCAATATTTGTCCTAAATTATTTTCTTAGTCTCCCTTCCTATTAAATGAGAAGATTAGTCCTGCTCCTTTAAAGTCCAAACATTCCACTTACCTTCTGGATTTAACTCTCATAACTGCTTATTTGATCTCTTCTTGTCATTTAAAATTGAACATGACTTCAATGGAACAAATGATTATTTCTACCTGGGTTTATTAATCTGCCAGTGTCCCTGAAATTAGCACAACTCTCCCAGTTGTTCAAGTCAAAAACTCACAAATCATCTTTAAACCCTTCCTGTAGTTCATCCAGCCTATCAGGAAATTCAGACAGAACTCAAAAAATATATGTCAAGTTCATCAATTTCTCTCTACACCCATTGCTGCTACCCTAAGTTTCAGTCATCTCTTTCCTCAACTTCTACCATAATTTTCTGAGTGATCTGTCTCAGTTCACCTGCCAGGGTATTCCTCATGACTCAAGCCCTGCTAATTTACTTGATTATCTACTGGAGCCAATGGAATATGCAGAGTTATTTAACATCTCTCTTAAGAACCATGAACTCTAGTATGGAATGATGTAACCCCATTGTTTTTAAGGCACGTTACTCCATGGTCTCTTCACGCTCTTCTGGTAACATTCCCCTAAAACAACCTCTTACTTTCAGATGTTTCTATAAGCAGAGGTGGCTACAAAGTCTATAATAAAATATCTACAAACTTAATGGGACACATGTCAAGTATCCCACTATAATGTAAGAAAGGAAGTCAAAGGTGAATATTTCATAGACTTAGGTGGACAGAAAACTCTCCCAAGGAAGCTCTCACAAAACTCTGTACTAATTACAGCACTAGGGTGGGTTTTGTAGTTGAGTAAACATGTATCTGGCAAGTGATACGTTGGTCTTTTTTTTTTTTTTAAGAATAAACCATATATATGAGTGGATCCCTAGGAGAATGTCTAGTTGGTACAGTGGAAGAAAGAACTCTCTTCTTTCAGAACTCTTCTTGGATACTGATGGTATTTAGTTGGTTTCTGGTATTTTTCCATATAATTATGGGGCAGTTATTTGGGTGACCCAACTACTAGTACACCAACAGCTATATGAACTAAAAAATGCGGTGTTCATTTGAAACTCTAGTCCTGTTTTTATTTGTTAGCTTCAATGTTGACACAACAGAAGTCCTTCTAAACATATCCTGTTACTTTTATTAGTGTGCTGATTGTGTGTTGTTGTTCATAAAAATTGTAAATGTCAGAAAGGCAGAGACTATATCTGTGTTGTCTAGCAGGTGTTTCTCACTTTTTAAATCAGTGAGTGGATACATTTGCTAAGTGAGTAATTGTTAAATGATTAAAAGTATGAATGAATGATGAATGAATTACATAGTAAATTGCACTAGTAAAATGTGAGTTAGTGAATGGCTGGGATTCTGTCTGTTGGATTACCAATTTCCCTCCTAGTGTCTGCACTGCACATCTAGCAGGCATTAATCAGAAGATTTGGTTTGAATTACCGACTAGACATATTGATTTAGCAATTACATGCATATGAGATATATTTGAATCTGTTTATTATCCATAGAGAAGATGTAAAATAATAAATGGGCCAAATAGAAATTATAGATTTATACTGGCAGCAGCTAATATTTATTGAGCATTTACTCTGTGTCAGGAATTATAATAAGTAATTTTCATGAATGATCTCATTTATTGTAGGTTTTGCAGTTGAAAAACCTAAAGATTGAAGAGGTTATCACCTCAGAGTTAATATTTCTATTTGTAGAAGCCACAATTAGACTACAGGAAGCCTGTATTTACACAGTTCACCTTTTTAAATGAAACAATCTTCTGCTTTTCTCATAAAGAATTGGGCAAAGGAGAAGAAAGGAGAGTCTAATAAACAGGATAAAGTCAGTAAAATGTGATATCATGGCATTCAATTACTTGCCCCTTTCCATATTTTGGATAATTCTTTTCAGTACCTTTGCCAGGTTCCCTATTCCCTCTCTAATACTGGAATGTGGCTCTGAAAATTATACAGTGGTTGAGTGCTAATATCTTCATTTCTTTTTGCTAGGGCTTACCCCATAACCTAGTGAAAATTGTTGGTTATTAATATTCATAGATTATGAATCTATATAATAAAATTGACTCCTGAGTAATCACTAGATAACAAACATCAGAGCTAGCCATTTCCAGGATTATTAACCAAACTTATCCATCCTCTTCTGGTGTATATCTACAGTATCGCCTCAAGCATTCAAATTCTAGAAAATGCCCCATTTCCTTTTACTTACTTGATTGCAGCTGGTTCTGTGTTACTAGTAATGGAGCAAGACTTACAACCTCTATCCAGTTCACGGGACCTGAGATGGTCAATTGTGCCAATCAGTCTCTTCCTGGAAATGTTGCAAAATAGAATCAGAAAAGAAATCCAGTATTTCTCACAGTAGCTGAAACCCTTACAAAAACAAGAAACTGTCTATATCCAGGTTTGGCCAGGTGAAACAGAAAAAGAAAGTTGCACTTTTGAAAAGGGAAAATTAATGAGCATTCTCACAAAGATAAGCAGAAACCAGATAGGGAATGAGAGATATGTTGACACGTGAATCCGAGTCCAACTCTTTTCAGATCTCTAGAAGGATTCCTGTTGTTGAGTTCTGTGAGACGCCCCAGGATGTTCCAACAAATTCCTCTTTAAATGGAGACTAGCCCAACTTATTTTCTGCTACGTATATTTAGAAGAATGCTAACTATTACATGTTCCTTAGATATTCCCTGAGTTGCACTTCTGGAATCCAACTCTGCAGTTTCTTTTGTTCCTGGGCACAATTTGGGTCTCATGTCAGACTGAAATAAATTTTCCTTCCTTGCTTGCTCTGTGCTTTAGCAAAAAAAGCCCCATCATTTCTTATACTGGAGTCTATTGCACTATTTATCATGGCTGTTATATTGTAGTCACTTATGTGTGTTTATCTCCTGCAAGATTCTAAGTCCCTTTCCAGGAGGACAAGGACATATTTTGCCATTCATTCTAAAAGAGCTAATATCTACAGTTGTGGTTGGTATATGTGTGGGTTCAAATAAAATGTTTATTAAATTATTCTGTACATTTTTACTATATCATTTTAATTATAAATCTAGGGTATCCCCCAATATGTTTCAAAACACCGTGAATAATTATAAAGGAAGTGATTATTAAAATACATTTAATTTTCAAACTTGGGGGGACACCTTGTATATTAAGAGGTAAAAGTGTTGATGATATTTGTAAAATCCTATAAAGTTTGTAGAATGTTCAATGAACAATATAACATAACATTAGTTCCCAGAAAGTAGCCTGTCTGTTCTCATCAGGTCACTGCTAAATGGTATAAGAAGCTATATATTAATGTAACTGCAATTTATGATTTAAAAAATTAGAGTGTGCCTTTTACTACAGGCTGTGTTCCAAGTCTCACTGTAAGAAAGTGATTCATACATGCCGTGCATTGTAATAACTCTCTTCAATTATTGAATGACTCTGCTTTACAGTTTATCATGTGACCAGGCAGTTCATAAACTCTCCAGTTACTGGAAAATTATTAAAACTATGTAGTAACTCAAATATTTCCATAATACAAGAATATTTAAAATATAAATCATTTTTCACCAATTTGGAGCAGTAATTAAACCATATTCACCTCAGAGATTAATGTGTTCCTTTTTTTTTTATAGTTTTCAGTCCTTGGATTATGAGTGTTACCACAATTTTGACAGCAAAATATATCATCAGAATATGTTAGAAAAAAAAAATGCTTGACAGAATTCTAAGGTATTCAACAATTTGAACTGTGAAATAATTGAAAGGTTAGGGTTAAGAGAATTGTGAAGTTCTAGAAATCAGTAAAGCAATCAAGAGTGAAAAAAATGTCTAGTAAATAATAGCAAATAATTATAATCATATTAAGCCAACAACAATTCAAATATTTCAGCATCTAGTAGGTAAACAATTTAAAGACATAAGAAAAAACATAGAGGACAAAACAAGGTGGATGATAAAAATACAAGGAAATAATCAGAAACCAGTTTCTCTCATCAAGATAGTAGACCACCTAAGTACAGTTTCTCATTTTGCTCTTCAAATCTCACCTATGGTAGAACCAAAGGACATAAAACAAAACAAAACAAAACAAAACAAAACAAAACAAAACAAAAACAGTGAAGTAGCCTGTTATGGAAGAGGAGAACAGCAGACAGGAGTCCTCAGCATACAGGATATTATGGAACATGGAAAGCTGCTGAGAGTATCTATTTGTCTTGTGTATCTATTATTTGATTACATTCCATAATATACTGAGAGAAAAAGAGAATGAAAACATTACCTTATCAAATTCAATTCAATGGGAAACTGAGGCTGATCTTTGTGATTCGTCACCTAACTACGTTATCAGCAGTCTCTTTCCTCCTCAGGGCTGCTCCACTCCAGCAAACTCAAGAAGGAAGACTAGGTAGTACCCATTTTTTTAAGTTGTAATTTATAAGAACATACTTAAAAAATCAGCTTATAATTTTTAAAAGGGAGGTTAAATGCTGACCATTTGTTTGGCCATTCTTCTTTGTCCTCTAATATTTTGTTTTCCTAGTTTCTTTTTTCTTTAGTGTATATTTTTATACTAATTGCTGAACTATTGGTACTGTCTTGTTTCTCAAACACTGTTTTTCAAAACTATAAATCAAGGCAAATCCCTTCTATCACCAGCATGTTGCAAGGTGGGAAGAGAGAGATAGAGATAGAGATAGAGGAGAGAGAGAGAGAGAGAGAGAGAGAGAGAGAGAGAGAGAGAGAGAGAGAGAGAAAGGGAAGAGGAATTACTGTTCTTTTGCTCTTTTGCAGCTTGATGTCTTTGGAAAGATTTTGATACTAAAGGTTGGACACTGAAGATGGCCATTTAAAATTAATGAGAGTTGTATGCAGAGTACTTCTTACAATTTAGGCTTATTTTTCTTAATTGCCAGCAAGAAGGTTAGAGATGTGTTACCTATGGGATGTGTTTGTATTCCCTATAAACCAGAATAACACAAATTATTTCTAAGAAATGGAATGGGATGTGGTGAGCAACAGATTTTACATTTTATTTCATGTTTATCAGATCAGTTTGACTTACGATACCTCAATATCTATCTATATATGTGGCAAAAGCATGTAGTATATTGATAATTAAAAATAATAAAAAATAATTAGCTGAATATTAATAGCAGGGACACTGGCAAGGCATATGATCAAGGCAACAAATCCTCTAGTAAAAGTAAAGACTAACTCAGAGTACATGAGATGCCATCTATTCTGGCCTATGAGGACATTTGCAGCAGACATAGTTTTCTTTGGCACAAAGACTTTTATATAACCATCACTGAGATAGAAGGAATGCTGTCATTGACAAATGGCAGCAAAATCTGAAGAAGTAGTTTGATGCGGCAAAGAAAATAATATGTTCTTGCAGGTTGCTATGGAAAATCTTCATAGTATTTTGTATTTCCACAGTAACGAGAAGGGCTTTTTTTCAGTTTCATATGTTGAATACTTATATCTAGTCCTAAAAACATGTGTTTCACTTGTCTTCAAATTTTGTCTCTACCACTTATTGTGAATTGGGGCATGTTTAATCGCTAGTATCAGTTTCTCATTAGAAAAATAAGAGTAAGAACAACACGTAGCTTACATATTGAATTAGAGATTTTATATTTATTATCAAGGATATACACATCCAAAATTTAAAAAAAAATATTACTATAAGAAGATAAATTAGAAACTCATTTAAATATTAACTCATATATGTTGCCAAGTAAAATAAGTATGTAGAAAATTATTAACCTTCTGGGATACAAATTATTTTGTGATACAAATTACAATACAAGTTGTCAGAGACAGCAGGAGCACTGCTCAGCTCCACTGCTCTGAATTGTTCTGATCCATATATTCTGTTTTTAATTTCTTTATTGGTTAAGGTATCACATATGTGTCCTTATCCCCCCATTACCCCCCCATACCCCCACTCATGCCCTCACCCCCCCTGTTGTCTGTGCCCACTGGTTAGGCTTATATGCATGCATACACATCCTTTGGTGGATCTCTCCCCCTTACCCCCACCCTCCCCTACCTTCCCTCTGAGGTTTGATGGTCTGATCGATGTTTCTCTGTCTCTGGATCTGATTTTGTTCATCAGTTTATATTGTTCATTATATTCCATAAATGAGTGAGATCATGTGATATTTATCTTTATCTGACTGGCTTATTTCACTTAGCATAATGCTCTCAAGTTCCATCCATGCTGTTGCAAATGGTAAGAACTCCTTTTTTACCACAGCGTAGTATTCCATTGTGTAGATGTACCACAGTTTTTTAATCCCTCATCTGCTGATGGACACTTAGGCTGTTTCCAAATCTTAGCTATGGTGAATTGTGCTACTATGCACATAGGGGTGCATATATCCTTTCTAATTGGTGTTTCTAGTTTCTTGGGATATCTTCCTAGTGGAATCACTGGGTCAAATGGAAGTTCCATTTTTAGTTTTTTGAGGAAACTCCATACTGTTCTCCACAGTGGCTGCAGCAGTCTGCATTCCTACCAGCAGTGCACAAGGGTTCCTTTTTCTAAATTCTTCCCGATCACATCAGGGCTGGTTCCTCCTTGAACCCTGCCCACTGTGTAACTGTTGAGAACTTAGTCCAAGTTCCTTCTTTCAGAGCACGCAGGTCAATTCTCAGTGGCAGGGCAGACGGAGAAGCCATGAGAGGTTGTGGGTGTATAAGAATGAGATTTTATTGCAGAAGCCAGTGGTCACATAGCCATCAGACAAGACAGTCCTTTAGAGCAAAGGCCACACAGGCAGAACAGCAAAGTCCATACAGGCAGGCAGCCGGGCACCAGCTGGTTAACACACATTTTTCCCCCAAAGCAGCATTCCTCTCTGTATCCACAGCCATTATCTGAGCAACTGCACGCTGCCTCCTAGATTCACCACCTCTCATCGTAGGGGCTCCTAAGCTCTCTGGCTCAGCAGCTCCTCCTGTCTTCTTTGACGAGCACACTCTCTGGCTAGCATGGTGGTTATATCTGAGTTCTCTATGAGTTCTTAGGCTTACATCATAGCAATATCAGCTCTCAGCTCTCCTTCTGTCTCCCACCTTCTCTCTGCTCAGCTGCTCTCTCTGCTCTCACTTCTCTAGCCTCTCTCTGGTCAGTAACCTGTATATTACTCCAGAGAAAAAGAAGGCTGGCTGCCAACAGTGACATCAATCATTTGGGTTACAGAAGGGCACAGTGCACCGTGTGTCCTTGCACCCACTTGGTACCTTGGCCTGATTAGGATTCCCAGGCTCAGAGTCCTTAGACATCCCGATTAGGCTCATGCTCAGAGTGGCCTTTGGCCATTCTGGTGTACTGATAATAAGGCCCCTGTCTCCCATTGGCCTTGATTATCTGAGGACCTGGCATGGTTCCCACACAAGTTTACTATCCTCTGTAAAGTATTAAATTATGGAAATGTTGTAGAAACAGTAAACTCAATGCACTCTCCACCAGCTGGTTGCAAATCCATCATTTGATTTGCAGCACACAAAAAGTGTGCTATTTTGTGATGAGAACATTTAAAATCAGAGCGGTATTATCACCCAGTTAATAATTAGGTAGTTGTGAATTAAAGCAAGTTGGTTTTAATTCTAAATTCAAGATTCCATAATACCAAACATAGTAACTCTAAGACCACACTGTCTCTCAACAGGAAATGGGAAATAGGAAGAGAGAAATAACCACCTTGATCCTCAACTCCATACTCAGCTCATTATCCATCTCTAAATTAAGGCCCCTCCATTTAATATTCAATATGACCTCCATATAATTAGGGAATGTATTTCTGTACCCTCTGGTTCTTCAGGATTTGATGACAGTTTGAAGTTGGTGTCCTTAGTGGGCTTTATTGTTTGTCCTAGGTGATCTGCTCTCTGGCCCCCATATGCAATGAACATAAATGTGACAATAACATCACCACAAAAACACTACACCACTTTCTCAGAATGCATGCTCATACACAGTATCTTACAACCATATGCTTGTGATGCTTAGGGGAAATTAAGAATATACAAAATATGTCCCAATGTAGAAGTAAGAGGAGGTTAATCATCAATATATGATGGTGTATAAATAGAAATTGTTTGAAAAGACTTTTTTAATTTATTTTTTAAATATATTTTTATTGATTTCAGAGAGGAAGGGAGAGGGGGAGAGAGATGGAAACATCAATGATGAAAGAGAATCATCGATTGACTGCCTCCTGCATGCCCCTACTGGGGATTGAGCCCGCAACCCAGGCATGTGCTCTAACTAGGAATCAAACCATGACCTCCTGGTTCATAGGTTGACCTCAAACATTGAGCCACACCAGCCACATGAAAAGACTGTCTTTTTAAAGAATGTAGTCTATTGCAGGAAAAGATGCAATAGTTTAGATGTTATTTCAATTATTTTCTTTACATTTTAAAATTGAGATCATGTTTAATGACTATGAATTCAAAAGACCAATTTTAAAACACAATAATAGCATTGTTTTATTTTCAAGGGTGTTTCCAAATTATTTCATAAACTTCATTTCTTTTTGAATCTTATAGGCATGTAGGAGCATTTTACATTTTAAACTATAGCTATTTATTGTTTTGTGATTAAACTACAGGAATGTTTTGACAAATTAAGATTATTTTAGGTTTTAGGATTATTTATTTATTTATTTATTTATTTTTAAATATATTTTATTGATTTCTTACAGAGAGGAAGGGAGAGGGATAGAGAGTTAGAAACATCAATGAGAGAGAAACATCGATCAGCTGCCTCTTGCACACCCCCTACTGGGGATGTGCCCACAACCAAGGTACATGCCCTTGACCGGAATCGAACCTGGGACCCTTCAGTCCGCAGGCAGACACTCAATCCACTGAGCTAAACCGGTTAGGGCAAGGATTATTTATTTTTTATCACCCAAATTATAGAATTAATTTTATAATTTCTGATAAATTAAAAAAAACTTTGATTAAGATTTTATTTCTATAAAAATAGTAGTTATGATCTAAAAGTATTCTTCCATAATGCTGCCAAAGATATATTAGAAAGCAAATACATAATGCAATTAAAGTTTTAATATGATTATTGTATGATTTAAAACTCTAAATGATGATGAGAATCTACCGTGTATATCTGTTTTAAAATATAAACTTAAAGTAATTTTTAAAATATCCCAAATAATATAATTATGAACTTTATGAATAGGCTAATATATTAGTGAGGAAATATACTTTAGTTTATAAAAACATCATCACTTACATTTATTTTCTAAATTATCTGCTTTCTTCCTTTTTTTTGGTCTAAATTGGATAATGTTTGCACTTCCACATTGATGTAGAAAATTAACATGTTTTCAAAAAAACAATTAAACAATTACTGTAAAAATGTAGTTATGCTAAAAAAATAAGAAGCCTAAATATTTTTTGGAACAAAACATGAAAAAAAGGAAAAGAAACATATGAAGTAAAAACAAACAAAAAAATTAAATCAACAAAAATTATTCATAATACAACTACCCAAAATTTTGTTTTCAGCTAATTTATTTTTGTAATTTACTAATGATTATTCCACAAGTGTAATTTATAGAAAAAAAACTGATAAACTATGTTAAACTTATTTGTGGATATTCACACACATTTAAAACTATATGGTCATCAAATAAAACATTTGTTAACAGAAATGTTTATTTTAGCATGTTAAACCCCCAAATTTGTATAATATAAATTATTCAGGTTAGTAGAGAAACAACCAAATTTGCTTAATGGAACATAGGAGACCATAGAGACTTAACCTATATTAGATTTGTATGAAAATACTGTACTGTAACAAAATTTCTACAGTTTTATACCACATAAAGGAAAGGGAAGCAGCACTCATACATAAATGTGTTTCTTTCAAGTCCTTAGGTGGGAATACTGTTACTTACTCTGTAGACAACAATGAAAAAAGGGGGAAAAAAGTAATTATTCTGTGACAAAATTAACTCTTTTTGTGAATATTTTGTATTTCATAAGTATTAAATGTAGTACTTCATTTTGCATAGGTAAAATGAAATTGACAAGCTAGCAGATGGTAGTTTGATAAAGAATGTTTTTATTAACCTATAAAAATATTTCAAATTTTTGCTGTCATAATAATAAAATTAAATTAAATCCTATAAATTATGGCATTTGTCCTAAGAAGAAGGAAGATATGTGTGTATGTATATAAAATAAGCAATGACATAATTATGATGAACATTGTTACATATTTAAGAAAAATAAATTCAAGAAAAATAATACTTTATGTTTAAATGTCCTGTGGGCAAACAATGGTCATTTAAATAGCCCATTGATAAAAGGTTATTTGACAGCATAAAATGAAAAATAACATGCCGTATTAAAAAATAAAATACCTGTTTAATTGATTTCAAGTTAAATGATAAATTATGTGATTGCATATTGCATTGAACCAGAATATCATTTTTTCTAAATATGTGTGATATAAATAAGCTCTTAGGAAGGATTCAGACTTAGCATGTTAGCCAGTTTTAAATTTATTCTCATGCTGAAATATCCACTTAAGTTTATTAGGTTCAGTTATGTGTATGGGGAGGTGCATATGTGGGTATATGTAGAATCAATCCTATATAATAAAGAGCTAATGCTAATTAGACTGAAACAGCAGAAAGACCATCTGGATGACCTTCTGGACGAAGCCGGGGCTGCGTGGGCTGAGTCCCTTTCACAAATTTCATGCATTGGGCCTCTAGTTATATAATAATGATGAAATACAAAATAATTCAGTGTAATGACATTTGTTTAAACCACTGATATTTCTACATACTTCTCTATTATGCAAAATGCAACTGCATAGATAGGAAAGACAGTATCTACACTAATAAAGTAGAAACATGCAAATTTGTGTCACTCCTCTATGCCCACCAGCTAATCAGAGTGACTATGCAAATTAGCCCAACAAAGATGGCGGTTAATTTGCATACACAGGCAGGGAGCAAAGACTGACGGCTCTGGCCAGAGTGAAGACTGAAGACAGAAGACTGAAGACTGAAGAGGCTTGGCTTCTCTGCTGCAGTGGAGAAACCTGCAGCCACAGCAGAGAAGCTAAGCCTCGCTGCGGCCGGACCAAAGGCCTGGGTCCCGGGTGCTGGAGGAAAACCAGTGCCAGCAGCCAGCGGAAGGAAGGCCTATTGCACGAATCTTAGTGCAATGGGCTTCTAGTATACAATAACTTGATAAAAAAATTACCAGATTCTCTTTTAAATACTATTTGAGACTTGTAATTTTATTCTTCTGTAGTCTTTGACATTATTAAGGTTATTTTCTTAAAAAAATAAAGTTGCATTTTATCTATTTTGCCACTAAGCTACTCAGTAATATTGGTGGTTTTGATACCCAGAGTCTCTTGGGTATAATGGGCTAAAATAATATGTATAATAATAAAGCTTTACTCAAATGTTTCTTTAAATTTCTTTGTTAGAAGGCTTCCCTTGTAGATTCATCCTCTTATCTGATTAATGTGCCATGCATACCCCTCATATGTGAACTTTCCCCTTCTTTTGTTAGATTTCAAATGTTATGTATGTATCAGATTAAATAGAATATGTTTTGATATGAGTGTTTGCCAATAAGAAATAAAAATTATTTAGATAACTTTCCAAAGAACATATCAATAAAAAAATTTACATTAAAAATATGCACAGGTTTATAACTTAACTTATCTTTTAAGGGCCCAATTTTTATAGATAAATTAAAAAACACCTGAATATATTTTATACAATAAAAATTAAAAATGTATAGATGGTTATAATCCTTTAGAAAAATCACAAAGAAACCCAATTAAACTAATAAGTTATATAATATTTTATTACAAGTATTTTAATCATCCTTATTTATTTCTTTAAACATGTACCAATTTCCTGATTATTATTTAAATTTACTTTGTGCCAGTCCTCAATTACTGCAAATCTAAACTAAACAGTAATCAGAATTCATCTGAAGAGCTCCATTTAACCTATGCTCACCACTCAGACAATTGGTTTCAATGGAAATTAATTCTAGAAGCAGAGCCAAGAGAATAAGGTTTAAAAAATTCTATCTAAAATAATCTTTGTACTTGACCATCAAACTAAAATTTAGCTTAATGACCACTTCTATTTGAAGCAGAACATTAGTTCATTTGACTAGTCGGTGCAGTTGACAGAATGTGATGTCTTTTTCAATATACAGATATATGCCTAATTCTAGAACATTTCTGAGACCTGCTTACTGATTGTGATGTTATTTTATGAAAGGATCATGCCATCCCACTAATAATTATAACAATGAAATTAGAGTAACCCACAACTTAAATTTACCGGTTACAAGCTACTGGTAAGAAATTCATTATCAGAACAAGTAGCAGAAACCAAGAATGCTGGGGAACTTTTCAGCGTATTTATAAAAAAATATATATGTTAGATAGGAAATAGAGAAAGATCAATAGAAGGACCTAAGATTTTCCCTTGTCTGGGAGTTGTTAATGACCCTTCCATTCTACACTGGAGCTGTGACTCTCAGAAAACCATGTGTTTTAGGTAGAAATTAGATGAACCAGTCTAACAAAAAAATTCACAACATATTCTGTTGAACATAATGCCAGTACTACAGGGGAAGGCAATGCCACATCTTATGTATTCTCAGGTAAAGAAACTTCTGCATGAGCATCTTCACATTGTGTAAAAGCTTCTATAGCAGTGCGTTCCAACACTGTAATGGGAATATTAATCACTGGGGGATCTTATTAAAAGACACATTCTGATTTATAAATCTGGGGTAAAATGAGATTTCACATTTCTATCAAGGTCTCAATATAACAACAATGTTGTGTACTATGAATTGCATGTTTCTTCAATACTTTCCTGGTTTGGCTTTCTCCTAACATTATCAAAATAAACATTTTACTATAAATTGGAAGACTGAAGGACTTTGAGATTTGTATTTCCAATTGTTATTCAATGTACTTTTTCCTCTTCTTGACACATAATTTATTTAGTCTGTACAATTATAGATGTATACAGTCATTTGTGACTTTCAGAAAACAGTATCAAAAATATATGACATTGGAAAATTAAGGGAGGAGAATGATTAGAGAGATTAATCCTGGGAAGGAAAAAAATAAAGAGGACAGGGAGCAGATTGTAAATCTTCGTACCGTTATCACTTCAACACTGTTCTTTTTAAGTGTCATGTTTCACCACTATTCAACCTGATTCTTGGCATTTCATGCCCATAGTCTCATTTAATTTCATATAAACCCTGCAAGAATTTTATGGAAGGGAAAAATGCAGTTCAGAGAGGTTATGTTACTCAAGCAAGCTAAAAATTGAAAGAGCTGTTATTTGAAGCTGCCTCTGGGGCTTTAAAACATATATACTATCTCTATGGCTCTATTCTGGAAAATAGGGTGGCCAATATCTCCAAAATAAACTTTGCCTGTTTGTAGCCTTAACCAGGGCCCTTCACTTTTCAACTTCAAAAATGATACTTTCCTAGCTTAATTCACCTGTTTTAGATACAAATAGCTAGCCACACAAACAGAGCAAAAGAACAAGCAAAAGTCTATTTGAGTGCTTCTCCCCCTGGAGGTCTCATTCATATAATCTTCAAGATGGGAATATTGATGGGAGAAATTAGCTAGACCATGACAGGGACAGGCTGGCCAGACATCCCCCTTTTGCTTAACTATATATATATATATATATATATATATATATATATATATATATATACACATAAAAGCCCAGTGACAGGAACGGTGGAACGACCAGAATGACCGGTGGCTACGACGCGCACTGCAGCAGCCAACCAGCCTGATCTGGGCCCTGATCAGCCCCCAACACCCAGGTCGGGGGCAGGGGTGGCTGACAACTGCCTGCAGCCCTTCTCCCCAGCCAGCCTGGCCTCCAACAACCTGATTGGGGGTGGGGCCAGACAGCCAACCACCCACAGCCCCTCCCCACCACTGGCCTGAGCACGAATTCGGGCTCCCAGCCTCTAGTAAGAGTATAATAGTTAGAGAAAGAGAATTGTGATGGAGTAGATTTACATTGATATCAATATGATCTTTGAAATGGACAGTAGTAAATTGATGATACAATGCTTAACTGTGTTGGAGGTACCACTAAGACTTGTGATGGTTTCTCTAGTCTGTTTGGCTCAGTGGATAGAATGTTGGCCCATGGACTGAAGAGTCCTGGGTTCAGTTCCAGTCAAGGCAGTTACCTATCTTGCAGACTGGATCCCCAGCCCTGGTCTGGGCACATGCGGGAGGCAACCAATCAATGTGTCTCTCTTACATCAATATTCCTCTCGCTGTGTCTCTCCCTATCCCTTCCACTTTCTCTAAAAAAAGAGTCAATGGAAAAATATCCTTGTGTGAAGATTAACAACCACAACAACAACAACAAAAAGACTTGTGATAGTTAATTTTATGTGTCATTTTGACTGGACCACAGTGTGCCCAGATATTTGGTTAAACATGATTCTGGGTGTGTCTGTGAGGGTGTTTCTAGATGAGATTAGTATTTGAATCCGCAGACTGAATAAAGCAGATCACCTTCTCCGCTATGGGCGCCTTGTCAAAATCCTTTAGAGGCCTATAAAGAACAAAAAATTTGAGTTAGGGAGAATTTTCTCTCTATGCCTGTGCTTGAGCTTGAATATCAGTCTTCTCATGCCTTTGGACTTAGACTGCAATTTATACCAATGGCTCTCTGGGTTCTCAAGACTTCACATTTGGTTGAAGCTATTCCATTGTCTGTCCTGGTATCCAGCTTGGCAACTGCAGACATCTCAGCTAGAGAACTCAGACTAATAAAGCTTATTTCTATATTTGTGATTCCAGTGCAATGTTTGTGTTAAAGTGTGCACATGAAAATGTATGCTTACTTCATTTTACTTCTCTCACATCAGTAAATTATTTAGGTCTTGAGGAGGTTGGAATATTTTTACAGCTCTTAAAGTCTTGCTTGAAAATGATTGATTAAAGATATGACTTTAGGAATGCAGAGCATTTATATATACAGTAGAGGCCCAGTGCATGAATTCATGCATCAGTGGGGTCCCTCGGCCTGGCCTGTGGGATCGGGTCAAAACTGGCTCTCCGACATCCCAGATTGCAAGAGGGTGCAGGCCAGGCTGAAAAACTCCACTGGTGCATGATTGGAGTTGGGGAGGGACGTGAGAGGTTGGCTAGCCGGGGAGGGACCACGGGAGGGCTCCAGGGCATGTCTGGTCATTCTCCTCAGTCCTGATTGGCCGGACCCCAGCAGCAAGCTAACCTACTGGTGGGAGCATCTGCCCGCTGGTAGTCAGTGCACATCATAGCAACTGGTTGACCGGTCGACTGTCTGCACCCTGGTGGTCAGTGCACGTCATAGCAAGCAGTTGAGTGGCCTGAGCATATCATTAGTACATTATGCTTTGATTGGTTGAACAGATGACCATCAATCGGACACTTAGCATATTAGACTTTTATTATATAGGACTAGAGGCCTGGTGCACGAAATTCATGCACTGGGGGGGAGGGTGTCCATCAGCCAAGCCTGCACCCTCTCCAATCTGGAACCCCCTTAGGGGATGTCCGACTGCCAGTTTAGGCCCGATCTCTGTGGGACATCCCTCTCACAATCCGGGACTGCTGGCTCCCAACTGCTCACCTACCTGCCTGCCTGATTGCCCCTAACTGCTTCTGCCTGCCAACCTGATCACCCCCTAACCACTTCCCTGCTAGCCTGATCAATGCCTAACTGCTCCCCTGCCAGCCCGATTGCCCTCAATTGCCCTCCCCTGCCAGCCTGGATGCCCCTAACTGCCCTCCCCTGCAGGCCTGGTCACCCCCAACTGCCCTCCCCAGCCACCCCAGTCACCTCCAACTGGGCGCCTCTCTCCCCTGCAGTCTCAGTTGCCCCTAACTGCCCTCCCCTGCTGGTCTGATCGCCCAGAACTGTCCTCCCCTGCTGGCCATCTTGTGGCCACATGGGGACAGCGATCTTGTGCAGGGGTGTGACAATCAATTTGCATATTACCTCTTTATTATATAGGATTAGCATGCATGCTTCTGTTAACAGTTACTTTGGCAACCATTTTTCTTACTCCCATTTAATGTCCTACGGGCACTCAAGGTATCCAAGTTTAGGGACCAGAATAGTTCACACATTCTTGGAAGTTGCAATTGATGTCATGAGGCCTGAAGGCATTATGGAAATAGGCTGCAAACCATCTGTAGCCCAACTAAAAATGAGTACTAAGAACAAAATATGATAAGGCAAAAATCTTTTCTCCTATTCTTATATTTTTAAAGCTATTCTAGTTTAAATATCCTGCCATCATCTAATCTGCATTTATAAAATTTTAGGTGACATTATCATGGAACATGAAAGAAGCAGATGAGCCAATAATGACTACCATCCCCAGTTTTAGCTTATTATCTTATTCTTAGAAGATTTTAACACTCTAAGAGATGCATTCCTTCTCATGAACACTGAATGGTTGTCAAAAATATCCAGTCCTCATTCTAATAAATTTTTCATATTGCCTAGAGAAAAAAAAAAGGTTAGGTACTCTAAAAAATATAGCACTGATAAATTGATGAGGGAATGCATAATCAACTGAAGAAAAAGGAATTTATCAAAATGTAAGGAAATATTTTAAACCATTCGTTAGGTACCTGTAATCTGAAAAAAATATATTTTATTTAATATTGCTTCCTCTTTTATTCCAAAATTAGGCATCAATGCTAAAAATCACCTTTGGTAAATGTCTAGTGTCCAACTGGCCCTTTCATTTCTTATACTTCCTCTGCTTCTCTAATTATCCTGTGTGCCCTTTTTAGGAAATTCCGTCTGTGGAGAATTTTATTTCTGGGGAGCCAAGAGGTAGGGCAGAAGTCAGGCTCAATGGCAAGCATGAAGGGTTGCCATCCCATTGTTTAATGATTGTACAAATACTTCTATTAAAAGGTTCAAGGAAGGGAAGGGGTTTGGGTAAAGGTAAAAGTAATGAAATCCTCTTCAAACCATTAACTATAATTAGAGAGCTAAAAATATGTAGGCTTCAGTCAAGTTGTTAAAGAAAGAATCACATAAGGGTATGACTTAAGAGCATAGGAAACAAGCAATGAAAATAAAACCATCTGAAAGATGCAGACTTGCACTCAACTGATGTCTAGAGAAAAAATAAATAAGTAAATAAATAGAATACCAGTGAGCCTATCTCTAGCATATCTAATCTACTCTGCGATTACAACCCTTAGCTTCCATACCCCCTATTTTGCCTAAAATCCCAATAACTAACAATAAATCATTTATCAAGTCAACTTAACTTCCTAGAGATAATTATTTTTCTTGGTACCTGAGGTTTTGTTTTTTATTGTTGTTGTTTGTTTGTTTTCAAATCTGGTCAGAGTTAAAATTAAAAATAGGAGTGATTAAATTAACCCAGTTTATTACATAGACCTCTGTCTAATGATTGCTTTATGATTGCTATTTAGAGTGTTTATGATATTTATAAATATTGTAATATTGGCAAATATTCTTATTGTTCTTATCAATATATTCTCATTAATGTATTATTTCTAAGAGATTATTAAGTATCTGGAAGATTGTTTTGTTTTCAAAATACATTGTCAAGCACTTGAAGTTATTGAAAATATAGTTTAAAACATTAAGCAAATAAATGCAGTCAAATAGTTGGTTTAAGGGTAATTCTATTAAATTTGAGATAAACAATAAACATTTTTTCCAATAGTGATATTTTTACTCTAGGTAAAACTTAAAATCTACAAATAAGAGATCAATAATTAAAGAACAGCCCTGACCGGTTTGGCTCAGTGGATAGAGTGTCAGCCTGCGGACTGAAGGGTTCCAGGTTCTATTCCGGTCAAGGGCATGTACCTCGGATGCGGGCACATCCACAGTAGGGGGTGTGCAGGAGGCAGCTGATCGATGTTTCTCTCTCATCAATGTTTCTAACTCTCTATCCCTCTCTCTTCCTCTCTGTAAAAAATCAGTAAAATATATTTAAAAAAAAGAATTAAAGAACAGTAGGCCTTTGGAACTTCTGATTTTAGTGAAGTGATTAAAAAAACAAGTAATTCTGGATAGTATTTTATGCATATAAACTTTCTCAGAAACAAAAAAATCTCACATTGTCAAAAGCAACATTTTACATTTTGTTTAAACAAGAGCATATGAAGTACAGAAACCAGTTAGTATATTAAAAAAATAATAATAGTAGTAATACTACTAATAATGTGTTTAAAGTTATTGAAGAATTAGAGGACTAGCAGTTCAGAGAATAAAACTCATAAACACAAACAATAGTGTGTTGGGAGGAGGAGAGGGTAAGGTGGGGTGGGAGGAGGTGGAAGAGGGCATAGGTAGGATAATTGGGGAAGGAAGGAGATTTGACTTAGGGTGGTGAACATGCAATACAGTGTACAGATGATGTGTTGTGTTATTGTCCACCTGAAACCGGTATGATTTTGTTAACCGTGTCACCTGAATAAAGTCAATAAAAAGGAAAAAAAAAGAAACTATCATAGGCTTTTTGAATCTAGGTCACACCACTGCAGCTGAAATCCAGATTTAGGGAAATGTTACTGCTTTGACCATCACCATTAAGCAACCGTAAGGTGCCACACCCACAAAACTGGAGACTAGCTAGTCCTGCAACTGCCAACCCTCTCTTCTGCCAAAATCTGCTGGTTCATTCAAGATGAAGCCTTTTGAATCTTATAATATTGCCTGAAAGATGCAACCTAGTTCATTCTCACAACCTGGTAACAAAGGATGGGAGGTACAGATTTTTATCTTCTCTCCTTCAAGTAGAGGGAGATGAAATGGAGGTTGAGAGAGCCAAGCCATCATCTCGCACCTACATGGGCAGGAAGTCCAGGAGAGTGTATGAGGAATAAAGTTTTTTAAGTGCCTGAATAAAATGATGTATTTGACATTGAACCTTTCAAAGAATAATTAAAATGGACTTGTTTTGAAACTATTAGTTTCAAATAGGGCTATTTAAAATATTTATTTACATGGATTTTTAGAGGTAGAAAAAATGAGAGGGAGATGGGGAGAAAGAGAATGAGAGAGAGAGAGAAACATTTTTGTGAGAGTGAAACAACTATTGGCTGACTATTGCATGCGCTCTACCAGGGATTGAGGCTAAAACCAGGGCATGTGCCCTGACGTGGAATCAAACTGGCAACCTTTCAGTGCACAGGATGACACACATCTAACTGAGCCACACTGGCTAGGGTGAGGTAGCTCTATTTTTAAGAAGACATTTTATTTGAACAGTTATATAAGCCAACATCATTAGGCAGGATAAAACACAAAACCATTTGCATTCAATAATTATTTTCTTAAAATAAAATGAGGAACAGATAGTCTCATTCTGACTCTGTCTCACACCATACAAAAACCTCACTTTACTTTAGTCCTACAGCATATAATTAATGTGACTAACTGAAAAAAAAAGCCATATTAAAATGTCATTTTCAAAAGAATGGTGTCAGCATTATCAGTGTTATCTTTAAATCTTTACTTCAATGTTGAAAAATATAGAAGTGTAGGAATAAAGGAACTTAAAGAAAATTAAACTGAAAATAAGAAATGATACTTTGACCCTGAATAATGAAATTTAAATATGTGTTCACCAGTTGTGAAGAACAGCTAACATTTGTTAATTCTAACTTTACTCTCTTATTGTATTTATCTATATGCAAATGGAACAGGAGATCAAACAGGGGGGTGAATTGTACTAAGCTGAAAATCCACAAGTTATTCTAATGATTGAACAGATATATATTGATAGTAAGTACACATTGTAGTACCATCAACATTTGATTTATGTAGGCCATCAAATAAAGTAGAAAATATAAAATAAAAAAAGGGAAAAAACTATATAGTAGAGAAATAATAAAAACTGAACTTGGGCTCTGAGGAGTGGTATTTTGAAGTCTCAATTTTACAATCTTTTAAAATCCTACCTACCCTCAAATTTATACAAACTATCTGTGAATACAGACACTTTTATTTATAAGATCACTAGAGGCCTAGATTTGTGCACCAATGGGGTCCCTCAGACTGTCCTGTGGAGATTGAATAGCTGAAACCAGCAGTCTGACATCCCCTGAGGGGTCCTGGATTGCAAGAAGGTGCAGGCCAGGCCAAGGGACCCCACCGGTGCACAAATCCATGCACTGGGCCTCTAGTATGCATATAAGATCTTTGGTTAATCTCTTCCCACCCTCTCCCCTCTGCCCTTCCCCCATGAGATTCATCAGTCTGTTTCATGTTTCCATGCCTGTGTGTTTAGCATCTGCCCGCAGGTGGTCAGTGCATGTCATAGCTTCCAGTTGAATGGTCGGACACTTAGCATATTAGCTTTAAATATATATATATATATATATATAAAGTTAAAAATATTTTATCTTTATTGCCATAAATATTTCAAGTATCTTCAATAGTTTATATGTCAGATTTTCCTTTCATTTCATTTCATGTGGACACTTTTTCATTTCTATATAGTGGCCCAGTACACGAAATTCATGCACATTATAAGGGAATTAATTAGAGGAAATATTTTAATATTGCTATTTGCCATTTCTCTATAATAAAAGTGTCAGAGATGAAAGACAATTAGTAAAATGTATATGAAAATCTCCCTCTTGTCAGAGTCTGGGGCACGCCATGGACCCTAGAGTCAAGTCTCTGCTCACCATCCACTCGCACTTCGAAAACACAGGAGACACAGACCCCCAGCCTGGTGCTGGGCAGGGCGTGTAGCCTCAGGACTCCTGGCCTGGCACTGGGGCAGGGGGCACAGCCTAAGGGCCCCCGTCAAGCCCTGTCGGGTGAGGGGTTGCAGCCTGAGGTCCCCCATCAAGGCCCACCAGGCAGGGGGCATGGCCTGAGGTCCCCCGGCTTGGTGTTGGGGCAGGGGGGCATGGCATGAAGTCTCCCGGCCCGGCACTGGGGTGGGGGGCACGGCCTGAGGTCCCTTGCCCGGGCCAGGCGCCATGCAGCCTCTGGTCCGTGCTGTTTGGTTGTGACGTTACAGTGTCCTGGCTAATTTGCATATTCCTATATTATATAGATCAGTGGTTCTCAACCTTCCTAATGCCGTGACCCTTTAATACAGTTCCTCATGTTGTGGTAACCCCCAATTTCATTGTTACAAATTGAACATAATTAAAGCATAGTGATTAATCACAAAACAATATGTAATTATATATGTGTTTTCCGATGGTCTTAGGCGACCCCTTGTGAAAGGGTCGTTCGATCCCCAAAGGGGTAGCGACCCACAGGTTGAGAACCGCTGATATAGATAGATATCAATCTTTTTTTCACAGAATTACACTTAAAAATGTTTTACCTATTACAAGTTTACATTTAAAATAATCTAAATTAAAGTTTATAGTTTCCTTTTTTGCATTTACATTTTATTGTCTTAAACTTATTTGAATGAATGTTGTTACTCATTGATCTGATGTGAATGTGATTACCCTACATCTAACTTTGATTTCAGGTCTCTGGCATCACATTTTTTTCCTTGATAATTTTGTTACATGATTACATAAATATCATGTTTTCTAATATATTTTATTAATTTCAGAGAAAATGGGAGAGGGAAAGAGAGATTGAGACATCCATGATGAGAGAAAATCATTGATCCACTAGGGATTGAGCCCACAATCTGGGAGTGTGCCCTGACTAGGAATCAACCCTGACTAGGAATCAAACCATGACCTCCTGGTTCATAGGTCAAAGTTCAATCACTTAATCACACTAGTATAGTGTATCATGGATGCAAAACTAAAGTAATCTCTCTCTCTCTCTTTTTTTTTTTTTTTTTTTTTTAGTTTTCTCTAAAATAGACAACTATTTTATTTTACTACTAGAGGCCTGGTGCATGAAATTTGTCCATGGGTAGGGTCCCTAGGCCTGGCTGGAGATCGGGGCCAATCTGTTGCGCGATCGGCAGGGCGATGGCGGGGCCTCCGCTGGCATCTGCCTTGGCTGTCCTGGGGCTTACGGGCTGGGGCCAGCTCCTGCTATGAGCATCTGCCCCCTGGTGGTCAGTGTGCATCATAGTGACCATTCGATCTACCAGTTGTTCTGCTGTTGGGTCTATTTGCATATTAGGTTTTTATTATATAGGATTAGGCTCTAGAGTGTATTTCTCTCTTTTGTATTTGAGGTTTTTTGTTTTTAAACTCATTATTATTTTGTACTCCTTGAATTCCCTTGGTAAACTTTATTTTTTTTTATTTTTTTAAAAAAATACATTTTTATTGATTTCAGAGAGGAAGGGAGAGGGAGATAGTGATAGAAACATCAATGATGAGAGAGAATCATTGATGGGCTGCCTCCTGCACACCCCCCCACCCCCCACTGGGGATCGAGCCTGCAACCTGAACATGTGCCCTTGACTGGAATCAAACCTGGGACCCTCCAGTCCACAGACGGATGCTCTATCCACTGAACCAAACCTGCTAGGGCTTCTTGACAAATTTTAGAACTTCTCAACCATTCACTTCTACACTTCATATGTGTCCACTCAAATCATAGGGAGGGCAAGCAACTCCCTCTGGATTGGATTGAGTGTATTTTAATGGTTGGCAAGTGAGGTAAATCAGGGCCAATCTGTTGCGCAATAGGAGGGGCCTTCCTTTCTCTAGTGGAAGAAAATGCTGCATGTTTAAGCTAAATATAGTAAAGAAAAAATTTTCACTACTCTTTGAAAGTTGACTCCAACTTATTTCAGAGTGAATTGTAATTTTATTATGTTTATATATACATGTTATATATACATGTTATATATATATATACACATTTTATTTTCTTTAGTAAATAAATTTTAACTGGAATAATCCTCAAGTTTGCCAGAAACTCTGCATTTTTCCTTTGCTTATGTCTCCAGAAACATTTATATTATAATGTAAAAGGAAAAAAATCAGTGACTTTTATGTGATTTAAAAGTGAAAATCTTGCCCTAGCTAATTTGGCTCAGTGGATATAGCATTGGTCTGTGTACTGAAAGTTCCCAGGTTCAATTCCGGTCAAGGGCACATGCCCAGGTTTCGGGCTTATCAATGATTCTCTCTCATCGTTCATGTTTCTGTCTCTCGCTCTCCCTTTCTCTCTGAAATAAATAAAAATATTTTTTAAAAATTGAAAGTCTTAATTTTAATATATTAAACTGAATAACATTCCTCAGTAGTGGCCAGAATAGCATAAAGTAACAGAGAGAAAACGCAACCTTGTCCTATATGCCAGACAGCCACTAAGCAAATGATGCTGCATTAGCTAATTTTGACATTCACATTTTTAAACTATTTGCCTATTATTCTCTCACTGACACATTTCTTTAGAGATAATGCAGTGAATTCAGATTCATGGTACTCATTGATATTTAGAAAAATTGAGAGAAGAAAATTAAGAGAAGATTCAATTTGTTGGGTAGACTACTATCAGAAATCAAAGAACCAGTTACTTTAAAACATTCAGTGATAGAAAATTAATTTACTATCTATACAGAGAATAATCTTATAATCAAGTGCCTCGAAAGCCACAGTAGGAAACACAGAATAAAGTTACTAGTACTTGAAGAAAAATGATAACATGTTTTATGATTTATATCTTTTAAAGGAATATATCTTATGACAGAATATTATCTATTTAATCATAAATGTCTCAAATATACATTTAAATTAATTGTTTTCAAAATTCAACATCCAAATTTTGTGATTAACCACAATATCTAAAATTGCATTAGCTATATATGTACTTCCTAATATAATTGGGTTAGTGCAGTTAAAATATATTACCTGACCAAAAATAAAAATAATGTGACAATAAAATACACAAAATTTAATAATTTATCTTAAGGTCTGGTTGTAAAAACCAAGGCCATTGGTTTTGTCATTAAGTGAGGAATGGATTTTGGTGAAAATATTTCCAAAATTTATAAATCTATTTTATTTCTTTTTTCCCATTAAAAGCTTTATTGAAAAAAAAAAAGCTTCATAAAAGTCAGCCATTTAAGAGTACAATTTAGTAGCTTTAGAATCTTTTCATTGCCAAAAAAAAAAAAGCCTGTGTCCATTAGCAGTCACTCCTCTTTCTTCCCCTTGACCATGACAAACACAATTTATTCTCTATCTCTAGAGATTTACCCATTATGGGCATTTCATATTAATGTAATCATGCAAAAAATATATATGATCACTGCTTGCTCTTAGTGTGGTGTTTTCAAGGTTTTCCCATATCATAGCTTATGCCACTGCTTCATTCCTTTGCATTTAAAAATAATATTTCACTGTATGAATGTACCATATATTTCAATCTATTCATCAGTTGATGGACATATGAATCATTTCCACTTCTGGCTATTATAAATAGTACTGCTGTGAATATTGGTGCACAGTTTTTGGCATGCACAGATATTTTCAATTCTCTTCAGTTATACCTAGGAATGAAATTGCTGGGTTATATGGTAACTCCATGTTTACAATTTAAGTATTTTCCCAAAGTGATTGCAGCATTTTATATTCCAACAATGTATGAGAGTTCCAATTTCTCCACAGGCTCAATAATACTTGTTATTGTCTGTCTTTGTTATTATAGTCATCCATGTGGGTATAAAGTGGTATTTTATTATGCAAATAAATTTGCAATTTAATGTGCAATTCCCTGCAGACTAATTATATTGATCATCTTTTCCTGTGCTTCTTTAGCATTTGATATCTTTTTTAAGAAGTATCTATTCAAATCCTTGCCTATACTTTAATTTGGATAGTTGTCTTCTTATTAATTGAGTTATAAGTTTTTTTCTATATTGTAGGTAATTATCAGAAGTAAGATTCACAGGTATTTTCTCAGATGCTTTGTGCTGAAAAGTTATTGTTTGATTCAATATTATTCTTGAGATTTTTGAGGAGCTAATTATGAGCTAATTCAAACACTTTTATCTGGCTCTATCTTCAAATAATCTATTCTTTAATTGATACTTTGATTTTTTTTTACAACTGCTTGTTTTTGTTTTGCAGCAACTGAAATATTTTTATAGTCAACTGTAATTTTTGTTTAAAATAAATAATGTTCATGCAATATTTTTTACATTCTATAGGTATTAATTACAATGCAGAAGTTGCATTTATTAATTTCAAAATTGTTATATTGCATATTCTGCCTTTGACATAGACAGATAATTCTTGAAATAGAAGTTTTGACATATTTATTGTTTTCTTTTCCCTCTTGGAAATTATAAACACATAGGAAAAAGTTTTTACAAAATTTGATGTGGTTTAAGGCTCTCTGGGTCAAGAAAAAATTCTACTAATTAATATTTTAGAGCAAAAATTGAATAATTGATATTTATTTCAGACCACTTAAGTATTGAAATAAATGCATAATAAAAATCTTTGGAAGGATTATCTTCATGGATGTCACTGCTTTCTTTTTCTTTAATCTTATTCAACCAACCTGGACCCTTAAAACTGGATTTAAATTTGTTCTAAGTGGGAAGAATGGGGTTAATTGGAAAAATGAAATAATGGGAAATTCTTGATAGGCTTAGGGTAAGCTTTGGGAAGTGGTTTAGGTAAGGGAGAGGTAATAAAAGTAAAGATAGGGGATTGGCAAAAGAGCAAAGAAGGATGATTCTCTGGGTAAAAAATTGTTTGAAATACTCAAATAGATACCACCATTACCATGATGAACCAAAGTTTATAACCTACAGTTCAGAAAATAATTTATAGTAAATTTTCAAATAAAATTTCTCTGAAGTTGCAGTAAAATTATAAAAGACCATAATGTTTCCACACATCTATATATATAAAAAGCTAGTGTCCAAGACGACCATGACAACCTTGACAACCAAATGACTGGTCACGAAGAGGGGCATTGAGCACCTCTCGGTGTATTCCGCCCCCAACCCCGGCCACGCTGCGATAACGGGGGAACGAGGGTGAATGGTGTGGTGGGGACAGGTGAGCGGGTGGAAGGCAGACCGCTTGGTCCCTCCCCCCGCCCTCAGGCTTCAATGATTGGTGGTGCGGGGGGAAGTGGGGACTGGCAAACAGGCAGAACATGGTCCTGATGGCAGGCTAGGTGGTCAGTCCGGAGTAAGTTTGGAGTGTGCTGGGGAAGGAAGAGGAAGATCGATTAGAAAACGGCATCACCACTGGCCTCGACTGGAAATGGCGCTGCTAGCCGAGCACCTGCTGAAGCCGCTGCCAGTGGACAAGTAGATGGAGATTGGGCCCTTCCTGCAGGTGGTGTCCCACCTGCCTCGCTTCTTCGATTGCCTTGGGTCCCCAGTGTTTATGCCCATCAAGGCAGATATAAGTGGTAACATCACAAAAATCAAAGCTGTGTACAACAACCGGGCCAAGTTCCAGACCCTGCAAAACGTCCTGGAGGTGGAGAAGGAAATGTACGGAGCAGAGTGGCCCAAAGTGGAGGCCACGCTGGCCTGACGTGTCTGAAAAGGCCCCCCCGCCACTTCATCTATGTCCTCCTTCAGAGCATCTGCGATGGGGAGCAGGACGAGAGCCACCCCAACCTCATCCGTGTCAACGCCACCAAGGCCTACGAGATGGTGCTCAAGAAGTACCACGGCTGGATCGTGCAGAAGATCTTCCAGGCAGCGCTGTATACCACACCCTACAGGTCTGACTTCCTGAAAGCACTCGCCATGGGCCAGAACGTGATGGAGGAGGAGTGCCTGGAGAAGGTCCGCCTGTTCCTGGTCAACTACACCGCCAGTATCAACGTCATATATGAGATGTACACCAAGATGAACACAGAGCTCAACTACAAGGTGTAGGCATGCCCAGCGGCCGGCACTCCCAGAAACAGACCAGCCAGAATCACTGTGAAGCAAGCTGGCAGGTAGCCTTGACCTGCGTCCCCCAGAGCAGCCCAGAGTCTGGCTGGGGTTGCAGGGGACAGCCCTGGTTTCTGAAAAGTCATTTTTGAGGTCTATCCTAACAGCAATAAATAACCACTCTACTTCCGAATCACCTTTAATTTCACCGCAGCACAGACCGACTGCCTTCATTTCAGTGTGATAAAAATCAGTCAATATTGCTAATAAGTCAAGTCCTAGGGTTTTCTGTCCCCGTCCCCCCACGTGGTGTGTGACCCTGGGGGAGCCCTGTCATATACCTCATTTTAAAAATGAGGATCTGGTGCAGTGATGTTTCAGGTCGTGTAAGGACCACGAGGAGTCTGACTTGAAATTATACGGGATTTTTTTTAAAGCAGACTGCTGTGTGCTCTCCTGTGGTTGCACAGCCCAACGTCACAGCGCTGTCAGTATAGACCTCGCTCTTTCCTACTGTATTTTCCAGACAGTTTTATATAGTTGAAAACAACCAGCAAGCCTTTGATGACCTTGGCAAAGGGGACTTTATTTTAAAGCTATCAGGTATGAGTAACTGACCACAGATGACTGAATTTGCATTCTTCTGCATAAGTATTTTCTTCAGGGACAGCCTACCCCACCGAAGAAACTACCTATCATGTCTGTTCTCTCAGAGGGGAGACCATGAGCCCTCCTGATGCCGAGACCCAAGGAAACACCTCGCTGCCTTAACTGTCCCTCCTGGCACTAACAAGAGCTGTATTTTGAAAGTGTTGGGGTGAATAGAGGGACCCCAAAGAATTCATGTGTGTTAAAAACCTAATGAGGAACAAACAATTGGTGATTTTTATGCAAACATTAAATAATTCTTAATAAATAAATCTCTATTTTGGAATCACACAAAAAAACAACAACAAACAAACAAAAATACCTTTGGAAATAGTGAAGGGCAGTTTGTCCAGACTGTTGAGAGCTCAGAATTAGAATTTAATTGGGATAGAAGTCCTGCTAATAACACCTGATGCCTGAAATCTGAACACTCTGCTTTTAGGTTTTCCGGTTCAAGTTTTTGGAGACTGCCTATTAAAACATTCCTGGTTGGAAAGTGTTTGTATAGAAGCCCATAAGTATTAAGTATTTGCTGTGTTTACCATGCTTAGCTCTCTGTAAGGAATATGGGATAATGTTAACACTTCATGTTCTCAAGAAGCTTAAATTTTAAAATAAAAAATAAAGAAGAAATATAAATATTAAAAATAAAAAAAGAAGAAGCTTGAGTTTTAGGGTTGAAATCAGGCAGGCAGGCGAGTGGTTAGGAGCCAGCAGTTCCAGATTGCAAGAGAGATGTTCATGGGATCTGGCCTAAACCGCAGTCAGACATCCCCCGAAAGTTCCCAGATTGTGATAGGGTGCAGGCTGGGCTGAAGGACCCACCCCTCCTCCTATGCACGAATTTCATGCACTGGGCCTCTAGTTTATATCATAACAGTCATGCATCAAATGGTGCTACAGAAGAGAAAGTATATTGTGTATAGGCCTCATATAATTCAATAGGCATTTGTAATCATAAACTAATTGTGTTCCAAAAGGTAAAATTAACTTCAACAAAATATATCAATCTTCATTGATGTTCCCAAATAACTTAAGTGTGTGATCAACTTTGCAAATTACATATATATGTAAATATACATATATATTTTAGTTAGTATTATTGCCGCTAATAGAACAACTAAAATATTCTCTATTAGTTCCAATATACTTTCATTCACCTTCTAAGAAAATTTAAAATACATTAGTACATAACTGCCTCCTTAAATCATCTATTATTTTTAGTGGTTGTAGACAATAGGCATGTATACAATTAAATTAAAGGATTTGATAAATATAATTAAAAGCTGATTTAATTTATCTGATTTGAAACATTTGATTCAAAATAAATGCATATCATTTGGGAAAATTGAATAATTTGTGAGTGCTCTATTAAGGTATTAAATTCAGCCAGAATTTATTATATAATAAATTACCATATATGTCAGCTATCATATATTTCAATTTCATTGGTAGCTTCTTACATACATACATATTTCAACTAAATTAACATGTAAAAAATTTCCACCAATTAATTCTACCTGATCTTTTGGTGTTTTCCTTCTGCCAGTGATTTTCACATCATTTATCTATTTCCTCAATCTAAAAACTAGAGATTACTCTCAAATGTACCTATGTGTTCCATCCATATAAGGTGTCACTCAGTTCTGACAAATCTCCTTTGATAGCTCTAAAAAATTTTCATTTATATGCTTCTCCACTAATAACATTTTAATCAGAATTATCCTCACCACTCCTTTAAATGACAGAAATCAATCAACAGACTTCAGCATCCATACTTCCTTTCTCCAATGCCAGGGGTCCTCAAACTTTTTAAACAGGGGGCCAGTTCACTGTCCCTCAGACCGTTAGAGGGCCAGACTATAGTTTAAAAAAAAAACTATGAACAAATTCCTATGCACACTGCACATATCTTATTTTGAAGTAAAAAAACAAAATGGGAACAAATACAATATTTGTATTTGCATGTGGCCCACGAGCCGTAGTTTGAGGACCCCTGCTCCAACCCATCCTCATCTGTAGTTGAAATTAATTTTTAAAATGCAATTATGATCTTGTCACCTACCCCATGCCTTAAATGGTTTACCATTATTTTATAAATATAGTCCTAACTCCTTAACTTTAGTCTTAAAGCCCATTCATAATATTATTTTCCTTGTCTTTTTTCCCAGTCTTATTTGCATGTACTTCTTTTGATTTCTACAAAATGTGATGGTACCTTTACCATGAGATATTACTGTGTTCACTCTGTCTGGAGTACTCTTTGCCTTCCTCTTCACTTAATTAAATCTGTCTGCTTCAAATGTCACTTTTTCAAGAAAACTTTTCATCAGCACCTACTACTGAGGCTAGTACTACACATATATCCATATACAATACTTATTAAGCTGTAGTTTTCCATTTAACTTCTGTTTTCTCTGTACCCTTACCTCAAAGGGAACACACAATATGCCTGTTTTGTTTATCATACCTCCTGGGACCTACCACTAGTGTTGGCACGTTAGAGACTCAAATACTTTTTGAATGGATGAGTGAAAGAATGAATGTGTACATTTGAGCTTGGGTGTATGTTTAAATAGTCCTATATATGCGTGTGTGTGTATGTGTGCGTGCGTGTGTGTGTGTGTGTGTGTGTGTGTGTGTGATTCCTTAGCACATAAACATTCAACAAACTCCCAACTCTGTGGATTACCAACTTCTCATCCTTACAATTTGAAATAGCATAATAAATATATAACTTAACAGTTAATTTTTTATAGTATTACTTAGATTTAAAAAAGAAATTGCATTTTTCTTAGTTAACCCTGTAATCATATCTAATATCTACGAAAATGTAATGAAAGGTCTATATAAGCAAAAACAGCTTCAGATGTATACATGAGTATTTAGCCTTTTATCTCCTTATTATAAACAGTGTCATAAAAAAGAAGCTCCAGAATTCAGAATTACTGATATTTCCCAAAAAAAAATCTATGTAGAGAGAAAAATCATTGCAATATGAGAGAACTAATAATAACTTACTTTCACTTTATCATGCAAATTAGATATCAACATTTTAAATCAAACCTATTCTCTGACAGGCAGTACATACTAAATTGGAATATGTCAACTTCTTTGAAATATTTTAATTGGTTAGTTCCTCCTTCTGTTTCTCACTGGTATCAAAATATACAGAGGGAACACAATTGATAAATCAATTGTCAATGTTAGATAATTAGTTCCATTATTCCAAAATTTAACTATTAAAGTTTAATATATCCATTACAAAATCACAGAATTTTAAGAATACTAAAAAAATGGATTCCCATAAATATAGTGCTTAACTGAAAGTTATAATTAAATTTTTGAGAAATAATTCAAGACACTTGAAAAGGTGTAAGATGCTTTGGGTTTAAAAATTTTGATTATTGTTCACAGATTTTCTGCATTAAAAATTATAATAAATTATTTTAAAGTTGTTTTTATATAACATATATACAAATGATCTCTATATAAGGTATATTTTATTTTATAAAATCAAACCTTTTAATTAAATACATTTTAATGTATTATTAGACCAAAGGATTAATCACTTTGAAATAAAACACTAAGCAAATGAAAAATGAACATTTTCCACAAAGTTACAGGAGGTATTTCTTTAGAATCTAAATGGGGTGGTATTCTGTTATTGTGTATTTTTCTTTCAAATATAATATTTAAACATTGCTTTTCAATATATTCTTGTTTTCTTCAGTTCCTTGACTTCCATTTATAACTTGATCTTTCTTTATAAGCATTAAGAAGGTTACAAAAGATGGACTCTACTGTTACAGATACTGAATTCAAACCTTGCCTCTTTGTTTTGTTAGCCAAATGATCCTTGGTAATTTGTTTAACTTCTCTGTTCTTCATTATTCTCATCTGTGAACTTCAATAAATAATAGTACTTACCAACAGAGCTGTTAATAGTATTAAATAAATTAACAGAAGTAACAGTGCCTAGAATATAATGAACACCCAATTCTTAGCATTTATTGCTGTTTTTCCTTCATTACATTGTTAAGGGAAATATAATAAATAGGATAAGATAGAAGATATAATTAATCAGTTTGAAAAAAAACAACCATTTAACCAAGCTTAGGCTGTTGCTCAATATTGAATACTCATTCTTCATTTGGCATAAAAATAATGAGTGCACAATCAACTAAGTTGATTAGTAGTATTAATGTTTTATAAAGTATGAATAAACCACAGATTTAATCTAAAAATACATTAGATATTAATGAATAGTAAAGAGCCATAGAACCTGACATTAAATAGGAAGAAGGCATGGGGAAGCAGTCAGAGTGCTACTTCTGAAATAAGTGCTTGTGGGCTAAGCATCCCAATTCTGTTACTCCTGAGTCATATACTGTTGTTCTCTGTTTTGTCATTGTAAACTATAAATAAACAGAGTTGCCACTTCATGTGTTAAGAAAGTATGTTTTGATAATAAGCACAAAAATAATGTTCAAAATTATTACAACTATTGCTATGTTAATGATGAAAACCACAAAACAGGTATCACAAGACCACAGACATATAATGGTTTTGATTTCTAAGTTGAGGTGTCTTTCAAATTTAAGAGCTTAACCTGTTTAATATAAATAGCTAAAACAAGCATAAGAGGTACAATGATTCAATTGTTAAATGTTCTTACCACAAAAGTAAAATAAAACACACACAAAACATAGGGTTAGAAGAAAATATTTTGAAGTTTGGATATGTTTATATTGATTTGCATGATGGTTTTAGGGTATATGCATATCTCTAAACTCATTAAACTATATCACTAATCAAATTATAAACTCATCAAATAGCTCCACTTTTTCATAATTAATTATACTTCAACTGTTTTAAAATAAGGGATCTAATTCTCTAATATTATTTTTAGGAGAAAGTTACATTAACACTGTTGTAAATTATAGTAAATAATTGAGAAACCAGTGTGAGCTGTTGGGTTTGTTGTCTCCAGAAATTGATGAATGAATTCACGAACAAATGGGGGGTAAGCAAAAGGGAAGCAAAGTTTACTACAGCAAAAGTAACAAAGTTCTTGGCTTGTGAGAGGTCTCGAAAGGTTTGCGACAGAAGCTTACTAGTCTAGGGGTTTATATTTTCCTCTCTTGCCCTCTCTTGGCTTTTTCAAAAAAAGAAAAATACCAGCCAATCTCCTTTTGCCCTCACCTCTCTGCTTTTAGTTCCTGCTCTTGGGTTCAGGGAGAAAGGCACCTCTCAGGTTAACTGGTACATTCCGCCTATCTTGCTCACATCCTGACCATCTGGTTTATTTCCTCCTTATCTACCATCATCCCTCCCCAGAGTCCTTACCCTAAATTGCCTGATCCCACCTGACTCCTCATAATCTTTAAATGTTGAGACATAGTGATATTAACTTTGCTTTTCTAGAAATAATTTCCTATTATTTATAAAAGTAGGATCAATTTTATGCTGATTATTGCTTTGAGACAAGTGCATTCCAGATAGATTATGGCACCCACACAGAGGAAACAGTCACACATATACTGCCACTTATGAACTACTACATTTGTTGCTGTATGTGTGACCATTTGGGCCTATTATTCAACATAAAGACCTTCAGAGCAACATTAAAATAGTTCCCCACAAAATTACCAATACATGCTGCTTCTGGGTCTTGTACCTATTTTGTTTAAGAAAATTTATCATCAAAAAGAGGAACAACAACTAAATTCAGGCTAACAGGAAGAAATAATTTTATAAAACATAGCAGCATTAGTCATAGCATTTCTCTGAAGTCAACATTATTACCAAGCAGATGGAAAAAGTGAAGTAGAAAGAGAATAATTGTCTGGCCCATGCAGTCACTATCTGAAGAGGAAAGGAAACTGTTATCACCCAACTCACTAGTTCTCAAGGCCAATAAATTAAAAGGGAACTACTGAGTGCTTTCACTATTTGACATATCTATTTCAGCTAATTAGCACTAATTAGCACTATTCTTCCACATTGCAAGACTTAAGATATATTTGAACACATTGCCAATTAGAAAATTATTTAGTGCTTGGTATTATTTGAAGATATAGCTTCCAAGAAATTCAGGACAAAGTATTACTCTGCAAATTACTCATCTTCTTCTGTGGTTACCAATGAGCTATACATAAGAGGGAAAATAGCGAAAAGAATAAAAATACTTTTCGTACTCAGCTCTAATAAAAGCCTGATTGGTGTGTGTGTGTGTGTGTGTGTGTGTGTGTGTGTGTGTGTGTTATTTTTGCTTCAAGCTTAAGGAAAACCTTTTATCTACCCACAGATACAAAATGTCCCAAGGGACAAGTTTGACAAAGTCAGGACACTTATCAGTGTGAGGAGACAGGTTCAGATCAACTCACCTACCCTGCTACATTGAGGAGGAGAGAAAAAGATTCACCAGACAGACTTTTTTAGACTCACTTTCCACATGGACTAAAAAAAGCAGAAAGCACGAGAGGAGATAAATTATTTGAGGATGAATTGTGCATTTAAATTTGAGAGTTATGCTACTTTAATAGTTTCATAAAAAAAAGAATCCATCAATATTCAAATCCTATTGTCTTAGGAGTCACTGAGATCATCCACACACTCAATGGATCACCTGAAAACAAAAGACTTGAAAAAATTGTTGTATCCTGGTCATGGTTTATTACAGTAAAATAATACAAATTGAAATCATTAAAGAAAAGAGGTACAGGGGTGAAGTCCAGTAGAACCAGGTGCAAGCTTTCCAGTGTTCTCTCCCAGAGAAGTCACACAGATATGCTTAATTTTCCTACCAATTTTGTGCAGCAAAATTTATAAATTAGTGCCAACCAGGTAAGTTACCTGAGTTTTGTCGTCCATGTTTTTTTGTTGTTTGTTTTTCTTAATTTTTTTTTTTCAGTTCAGCCATGAAATTTACTGAAATAAATTGCAATTTATATTTAAGCCTTCCTCTGGAAGTTGTACATCATCAGTAGTCTCCAGAGTCCCAAAATAGTTGCATCAGACATATTGTTGCCTCTGTGGAGAGAAGTATTCTTGAGGCTTCCTACTCTACTATCTGCCCAGAATTCTTTATCCCATTATTTTTACTTCCTACCGATTTTACTTTCCCTGTTACATTGCAGTTATTTGTTGGCATGTTAGCAGCTGTTTGAAATGATGAATATATATCAAGAGGATTTTATTCTTTACAGTTAATTTGCCCTGTTCATTTTTCTTTATAATTATACTAGAGGCCAGATGCATGAAATTTGTGCACGGAGTGGGGGTTGTCCCTCATCCCAGCCTGCACCCTCTCGAAATCTGGGACCCCTTGGGTAGGGTCCTTAGGCCTGGCTAATGATCAGGGTCTATTGGGGCTTTTCTTCCCCCGGCTGCCAGCAGCTGACCTCACCCTCGCTGCTGGCACTGCTTGCCATCTGTGAGCACTGCCCCCTCCCTCGCCACCCTCTGCAGGTGACAGGCATGGGGTGCGATTGCTTGGCTGGCCTGGTCCTCTCTCTGTGGGGCAATCCTTGGCTGACCCCGCACACCCACCACAGTGTCACTGGACGGTGGCCTGGGCCTCCCTCTGTGGGGCGATCGATGAGGGTCTCCATGATCGATCGCCCAGCAGAGGAAGGCCCCTCCCACCCAGCTGGGGCTCTGCAATCAATCGCCGTGCAGAGAGGGTGGCTTGGGCCTCCCTCTTTGGGTGATCGATCGTGGAGCCCCCCATCAATTGCCCCACAGAGGGTGGCCCGGGCCTTCCTCTGTGGGGCGATCATGGGGCGATTGCAGGGCCCCCTGACCAATCCCATTGCACCCTCCTTGGCTGGTCTGGAGCTAGTGTGTGTCATAGCATGGTCGTCCGGAAGGTCGTCTGGATGGTAGTTCTGCTGTTTGGTCATTTGGTCGATTTGTATATTACGGTTTTATTATAGATTTTAAAAAATATCCTCTTATGCATGATGCTAGAGAGGCTGCTACAGTGTTTGAGGTTATTGAAGACAAACATATTAGAGGGATAAGCAGTGACACACCAAAATGAAGGTGTCAGATAATAAGTCAAAAGCCAAAATTAAGTAGAGACTGAGAAAAAAGTTATAACCAGCTTTAGAAACATCCAAAAATGAAAAGACCAAAATCAAGAAGTTGAGAATAATGTTTTTGCTCTTGCTGTTGAAAATGCTATCATCTTCACACAAACATTCAATTAACAGCATGATGACAGCAGTTGAGGGGTATCTAAGTCTGGAAATAGAAACTGGAGTTCTGTGTGTTCAGTTTAATAAACCCTTCAGAGTTTTAAAATAATATTTCAAAGATAAGATAGTTAACAGAAAAATCAAATTATGCAAACAGACTTACTTTCAATTTTGAATATTTTTCCTGTTATTTTTTTCTACTTGAAAAATTTCAATGTATCTCAATAATCATTTTCACACATGGAGAAGAAATAATTAAGTATTTTATAAAGAGAAAAGTAATAGTATCTTATTATAGTTAACATATTTGATAAACATTTACCTTGAAGCTTAAAATATGAAACTTTTGTCATAGTTAAGTGGTACAGCCAAGGACATAATATGAAATTTTAAATAAGAAACATTTATGCATATATCATATACAGGGTGGGGCAAAAGTAGGTTTACAGTTGTTCCTATTGAGAATAATACAATAGAGAATAAATAATAAGACAATAATAAACTGTGTTTCATGTACTTAAAAATGTAAACCCACTTTTGCCCCACCCTGCATATAATTACCATTTAATCTGAAGGTTTGCTCACATATTCTTAGTGAATAATCTGAACTACAGGACACATGCGTTTTACAGACTGATAGACCTTTGTTAATATCTTACTTCTAATACTAATAAATGTTTGACATTTGATAATCACTTAAGTTTTAATCTTCTGAAGAATAGGAGGAAATAATGTCAATCTTTCAAAGTTGTTATAAGGATAAAAATAGATTATCTATTAAAGTACCCAGCTTATAGGAGGTTCTAAAAAACTGTTAGATGTGATAGTAGAACATTTACTGATCATATGCTATGTACTAAGGACTGTTCTAAGTGATTCACAGAAATTGACTCCATCATCACAATAACCTGTGACTTCTGATACTTCAGTGCGTTCTGAATAAAAACCATCAATTCTTGCACAAAACCAGGGGTGTTCAGATTCTTCAGTCATCTAATCAATAATCATTTAATTAGACCTTAGCAAGGGAGGCAGAATAGGCTCTGGAGCCAGTATGCCTCAATTCAAATTCTGGTATTGATACTCATTCAATGAAGGAGCTTAAGCAATTATATTGAACCTCTACTTGTCTCATATATTATGTGTAATGGAACGATGAGCTAATGTAGTTACACTTCCTCCACATTTCCTAATGCATTGTAGGTACTTAATAAGTGGTACTGATTGCTGTAATTATTATTATCAGTAGATGCTGGGACCTGAGTTCATTTAGCAGCCTATTAACATAAGGGTATCCAATGTGGTAGGGCAAGGTAAGTATATTAGCAAATAAAAATACAATAAGATGTTATGGAAAAGGACATATGAGATATGAGAGACAAAGGTAAGAGAATGGGAAGTGTTACTGAAAGCGTTTTGTTAGAAGTTAAGATATCATCAACATGTTAGAGGCAAGAAAAATTAGAGCGTTTGACAGAATCAGAATGACTGGAGAAATTTACATAGTTTGGAATAGCAAAATAAGAAGGACTTTTGCCAAGATATGAAAAGGTAGAAACCGGCAAAGGCTAGATCGTGGGAATCTCTGTGGGATATGTTTAAGATTGTATCCTTCTAGGCACTGATGTGCCATTGCTGTGTTTTTAAGTAAGAGATTACCTAACCCATATTTATGTTTTTAAAAATGTATGTCTTGAGGTTGGGAGATCTATTTCTAGAGAGGTGAATGGCGGAAGACTAATAATAGAAGCAGGAAAAAAGCTTGGCTGAGTAAGAGAAAAGGACCTGGAATGTCCCATACTTTTAAAATGCTGTGGAAGTAGAGTCAAAGTGCTTGGTCAACAATCGGTGGTCGTGTGACAGGAGGAGTTCTCTAAGATGAACACAAAGTGTCTGGTGCTGCTGGATGAGAGCAGGTTGTATCATGCACTGCCTCTGTGATTTATGAGAAGCTGGTGAGACCATAAGCTAGTTGCAAGTAGTTGTGTGCCTGTAGCTCAGGGAAGAAGTCTGACCTGTAAACACAGGCTTGTGAGTCATCTGCAAATAGAAAAGAGAAACCAATACAAAATAAAAATGGAGGGAAAAGGTCGCAGTGTCTTTGGGTGTAGATGAGAAGAGAGGGAAGAAAATTTATAACTGTGAGGTGTGAGATGCTGCTAAAATGCCATTGAAAGTTTATCTAAACCTGAATCTTTTTTTTTTCACATCTTTATTTATTTATTTTTCTAAATATATATTTTATTGATTTCAGAGAAGAAGGGAGAGAGAGATAGAAACATCAATGATGAGAGAGAATCATTGATTGGCTGCCTCCTGCATGCCCCCTACTGCGGACCGAGCCCACAACCCACACATATGCCCTTGATTGGAATCAAACTTGGGACCATTTAGTCCCCAGGTTGATGCTCTATCCACTGAGCTGCCAGAAGCCGGTCCATCCTTGCTGCTTGACACAGTCCCTGCAGGGAAGAAACCTCTGCAGAACGTATGTTTCAAGGGACCTGGCGTATATGGCATACTGTTCTTACTATGTTTGCTCCCCTTCCTGGCACTGTGTGTTTTAACCAAGGTCACCTCTCCGAGAAAGGTTGTTTCCCCAGGTAGGGATTTCCCCCTGAAGTTAGGGAGGGAATAAAACCCGTAACTAAGTGCCAGGCGGGTAGTTAATCACTTTAACTATGAACAATCAGGCTTAAGCTACATAATCTTTACTCCCTGGAACAGAGGTAAGAAACGCCCTAACGTTTGGAATAGAAATTGATAGGATTAAAATCTACTGGTATAAATACAGATGTAACGAGACAGTAAAACACAGAACCTGGAAAAAAGCGGTTTGGTTATTCGTTGGGGTGGTCTGTGCTCTTAGCTCCTGGGCTGCGGCTCTTGTTTAGGCAGCGGGAGCGACATCACGGACTCAGAAGCGGCCTAAGACTTCGACTTCGGCTTGAGTGAAAGAAAATGGCCCGAACCAAGCAGACTGCTCGCAAATCCGCGGGTGGGGAAGCGCCCCGCAAACAGCTGGCCACTAAAGCTGCCAGGAAAAGCGGCCCCTCTACCGGCGGGGTGAAGAAGCCCCATCGCTACAGGCCCGGGACCGTCTCGCTTCGAGAAATCCGCCGTTACCAGAAATCCACCGAGCTTCTGATCCGCAAGCTGCCTTTCCAGAGGCTGGTGAGGGAGATCGCCCAGGATTTCAGAACCGACCTGAGGTTCCAGAGCGCAGCCATCGGTGCGCTGCAGGAGGCTAGCGAGGCGTACCTGGTGGGTCTATTTGAAGATACCAATCTGTGTGCCATCCACGCTAAGAGAGTCACCATCATGCCCAAAGACATCCAGCTGGCTCGCCGGATTCGGGGAGAGAGAGCCTAAGGGAAGGCAGTTTTCACCGTGTTATGCAGTCAATTCTGTAAAATACTTGGGCTTAATTTGTGACTTTTTTGGTAATAAAGTGTTTACAATATGTTGCATTTGTACTGAAGTCATTCCATCTTTCACTTGGGATGAATGCGAAAAGTGACTGTTCACAGACCTCAGTGATGTGAGCCCTTGCTCAGGAGTGACAAGTTGCTAATATGCAGAAGGGATGGGTGATATTTCTTGCTTCTCATGATGCATGTTTCTCTTTTTTTAAAAAATTAAATCTTTATTGTTCAGATTATTACAGTTGTTCCTCATTTTACCCCCATAGCTCCCCTCCACCTGTTTCCCCCCCACCCTCTGCCCTTACCCGCCCCCACTGTCCTCATCCATATAAACCTAAATCTTTTGAATGAAGAATTCCCTCTCTTTCACCCTTCTACTGTACCTTTCTTAAATATACCTGGTCTATGAAAATACAGCTCTTTTGCCCTGACCGGTTTGGCTCAGTGTCTAGAGTGTCAACTTGTGAACTCAAGGGTCCCAGGTTCGATTCCGGTCAAGGGCATATACCTTGGTTGAGGGCACATATCCAGTAGGGAGTGTGCAGGAGGCAGCTGATCGATGTTTCTCTCTCATCAATGTTTCTAATTCTCTATCCCTCTCCCTTCCTCTCTGTAAAAAAATCAATAAAATATATTTTTTAAAAAAGAAAGAAAAAAAGAAAATACAGCTCTTTGGAAAAATAAATGTAAAAATTTTTCTTTGATTTGCCACTGGTACTTTACATTTTTGGCTTTAAATATGAACTTTATAAAGTGTTTTCATTGTCTCGCTAACATTGTCTTGAAAATGAGATACACTTTCCTAATATAATCTCTAAATACATTTTTAACAGTTAGGTGTATCTGAAGAGCAAATGCTACTCAACTGACCCAATATGCTTGATTTGGACCTCAGATTGAGAGTCTTAATTATTGGAATTAACAAACTAATTCAGAAGAAAATTTGGAAAGATTTGAATCTAGAATGAATCACATGCAAAAAAGTGATGAATATCAGTCTGCTTTCTTTCATTTTAAAACCAGTTTAAATAAAAGATGCTGAGGTTAGGTCTATTTTCCTATACAGAATGATGAACTATTCTGGGAGAACTTCTCATGACTAAGTCATATTTTTATTGCATTCATGTTCACAATTCCTAGGGCATTCATCACCTTTGCATATGCAGCAGTAAAGTTAATATTTCCAGATCCTGAATGTGTTAATCTGCTGTAAGATACAAAATGATTCCCAACACAGAAATTATTTTCAAACCCAAACAAGTATCTTCAAATTCCATGAATATTACCATTATGGTGATGATGATAGTTTTTCCATCACCTATTACTTGTGAAGCACCTACTATGTGCCAGGCTCTGTACAATGTGTGCATAATTATGTTATCACATTTCTTTTCCATATCATACAGTGTAAGAGGTGAAACTAAGTTGCTTAGGGTTCCCATTTAGTAAGAAGAGCCAGACCAAAATATGAGCCTTATTTTCAAAGTAAAAACTATTTCCATAATGCCTTTATATACTTCAAGTGAAACTTATTTTAAATAAACCTAATCTTTCTCAGTAAACTAAATTAAAGACACTGCTAGCCATTCAATTATGAACCAGAAATCTTAGGCATCCTAGAAACTTCTTTTCTCCATACTCTCAAATCCACTTTATGAACAAATTATGATATTTTACCTTCCTAGCTACTCTAAAACATGCCTCCTGTTTTCTATACCTGCTGTTTTAGGGCTAGAATAGGGTCCTTATGTCTTGTTTATTTTATGACTATTATCATCTAATTGTTTTCTCTCACTCTAATAGGACACTAACTCACTCCATCTTCAAAGTTACATTAAAAAAGTCTTACTAAAAAAATATCATTTCATGTCTTAAAATCATGTTATCATGTTATCTTTAAGCTATCTATGTCTGATAACCAAGTGATTTCTTCCATGCACCCCCACTCACAACTTACTATGCTGTTTTGGGCCCCTATTTTTGTGAACAAACTAAGTGCCTATAATGTATATCTCTTCTAGACATCAGTCTGCCACACTCATACTTTTGCTACTAGAAATAAAGCTTACTATGTGTCTTTTATTGTATTTTTATTTTCTCCATGATCCTACATGATGAAAAGTGTTGATATGAAAATAAGGGAAGAAAAGACATTCTACCTCTGGATTACTTGACTCAATAGGTGAACTACACATGTAAGTATTGTGTAAGTAGCTGAAATTACATGTGGAATTCTGCATTTTGGCATATTAACTGATATATTTTTATACATAAAATTTGTGCAAGTAATACTCCAGCTTTCCATCCATTGACTCAGAATATTTATTATTTCAAACTATAGGCCTGTTGCATAAAATTTGTGCACTGGTGATGGGGGGGAGGGGGTGTTCCTCAGACTGGCCTGTGCCCTCTCGCAGTCCAGGACCCCTCAGGGGATGTCCGTCTGCCAGTTTAGGCCCGATTCACCTGGGGATCGGTCCTAAACCAGCAGTCAGACATCCCTCTCACAGTCCAGGGCTCTCTCAGTCCAGGACCCCTCACTCCTTACGGCCCGCCTGCAGCATAGGTGGGAGAGGCTCTGGCCACCGCCACTGCGCTCACCAGCCATGAGCACGGCTTCTGGGTGAGCGGCGCTCCCGCTGTGGGAGAGCACTGACCACCAGGGGGCAGCTCCTGAATTGAGCATCTGCCCCCTGGTGGTCAGTGCACATCATAGTGGCCAGTCGTTTCTCTGGTCATTCCGCCATTCGGTTGATTTGCATATTAAGGTTTTATTATACAGCAGGGGTCCTCAAACTACGGCCCGCAGGCCACATGCAAATACAAATATTGTATTTGTTCCCGTTTTGTTGTTTTACTTCAAAATAAAATATGCGCAGAGTGCATAGGAATTTGTTCATAGTTTTTTTTTAAACTATAGTCTGGCCCTCCAACGGTCTGAGGGACAGTGAACTGGCCTCCTGTTTAAAAAGTTTGAGGACCCCTGTTATATAGGATGGGAAGCAGTCAAGGAATCTGATGGTGCCAAGGAGCATGTGGCCTACCATGCCAGAATATCTAGAGAAGTCAGATAGGATAAAGACCATTTGATTTGGGAAACTGTTGGTGGTGAGTGTGAAGAAGTGTTACCTGTAGAGTCATTTTTGGGAAGCAAGAACACTATAGATGGAAGAGAAGTAATGAAAGATTAGTTAGTCTAAAACACTTTTGTTTATGTGTGTTTGGTATAAATATGTTAGAAAAGGAAGGAAGATTAAAAAAGTGTAGAGGAACTAATTTATTTTTTTACTAAAAATTATTGAAAAGACTTTATAATAAAGGAAAAACCAATACAGAGGCTATTAGAATCTAATTTAATTCAGAAAAGCCATTTCTTAAGCAAAAAGCAGAAGCGGCAGGAGCAGCCTTCTTTCTGGTAAATGTGGCCATGTGAGCAACTTCTGGTTAAGGAGGGAAAATAATCCAAAGTGGGACATCGAGGATGTTTCCTTAAAAAAGCAAGGCCATAATCATCTCCCACTTTCCTGTTGATAGACTGAGGTTCTGTGGCAAAATATACACCTTTGTATTTCACCTATACACATATACCCTTCTTTCAACAGAGAACCCGCTTACAATATTAATGGAACCAAAGGGATCATTTCTCCAAATCTCCCTCAGAACAAACTTCATAAACCTGGGTGCCATGCAATCCTCCCTTTGAAGAATAGACGTGGAATGTGTGACAACCAGAGATCAGCAACTAATAAACTAAATACTATCTACCCTCATATATCCGATACATCAATTTAGACAAGAAAAATAATAATTATAATAAAAACTTTCATTTGGAAACAAAGATTTGGAAATTCACCAGTGATTGTGGTGCAAACGGGGATAAGATCCTGCTCAGCAGGGATGTAGCAACAGAGTGAGGTACTTAGCCTTTCTAGCAGTTGGATTAAGCTCTCTGAAGGATTGCCTTCTCTCTGAAAAAGGACTCTCCTGTCTTGTTTTCTGGTCTTGCCTTCCTGGAAGTTATTTCTTGACCATTGTTCTCTTTGGTCACATCTGAAGTAGAGTTCCTAATGTATATGCTTCCTGGAGATACAGGTTTGGATAGTTAGACATTGCTTTTAGAGTTCTGCCAATTCTACACACGTCTCTTTGACAATGTAATTTCGTTGATACCTCAAAAACTCAAGAGTTCCTTCTTTCTGGCTCCAATCAATTCCATGGTAAAATTACCACCATCAAAGACTTGAAGCCCAAATACTCTCATCTTTTAAATGTTATATCTGTGCTCTTATCACCATCATTCTCTTCAAATGGATGGCAGCTTTCATAAAGCGAGCACAAACCCAACAGCAAAATACAACTGTGCCTACAGTCTTGACTTCTGCTTAGGCGCAGCTCTTCAGCCACTTTTCCTTACTGCTTCAGTACTTTTGGGTTTAGCTGTAATTGTCTGCTATAATCCATATCATGTAACTTTTGGGCAACCTGGGTTGCAGTTGTCACCACTTTTGTAGCTGTGTACTCTTCCATCTCTGCTTAAGACAAAATATCCCTAGTTTTTGTGTGTGTTTTTATAATGTCTCTTTATTTGTGATTTTTCTGAAAGGTACAGGAAACAGCCTGAACATGCCACTATTATTAATTTTTTTAAAAATTTCCTTAACAGCCTAAGCACATGGTCTGCCTTCCAACTTACAGCAGGAAACAATTTGATTGACTATTCTGCCACTTCATAGTGTACAGTAGATATTTTCTAGCCATCCATACCCGAGTCCTTGCCATCTACCTCCTGCTTTCCCCCACCAAGCCAAACATTTCTTTCTGGCTTTTTGTTGTGATATTTATTTATTCATTTATTTTTTGGGCTGAAACTTGAATGGTATTCTACTAGTAGATCAAGTGGGGAAGCTGTTAAAATGCAAGTTCTGAATCATAAGGCCTGGTGTGTGGCCTGATATCTATTATGTCTAACAAACTCCCAGCTGCTAGAACAGAATCACACTTCGATTAACAAGATTAGTGTGCCTAGCTACTTCTGTGTACTAATTACTATCTTTATCAGTATTCCCAATTTAAGATAGCCAAATTTACTCTGACTAGTTTAAATAAAAGGGAATACATGGTTGTAGCACATTCCCAGGATGTTTGGAGGGATGAATCAACATACAATAGTCTGAAACTCCAAGAAAAAAATATTCGAGCCATTCATAGGACTTGGCCATTGAAGGAGTTGCTGCCTTTACCAAGATCAAGCAGAATGTTAAATTTGCCACAATAAACACTGCTTCCAAACTTGAACCTCTTCAAAAATTAGGAAGGTGCTCCCTAGCTCCTGGCTTTTAAACAACATTGTGTCTACCAAAATCCATTTTGCTGTTATGGATTTTCCAGTCCTTGTGCCTCTCAGTGAAAAACTAATGAGGAATACAAGTTCCATGAGAGTGCATCTGATTGCAAAATCTAAATATCCCATCCCCCTAAGTAACTACAGCCTTAATCACAAAAAAAATTTTTAAATATAGTTTTTACCTTCCTACTTTCTTCCTACAAGGAGACTGGTATGAACTTGTGATCTATAGTTCACAGTATTCAACTATCACAGACAAGTTTTCCAAGAGATAGATGATATTATATAAGTGCTTCAATGGCTGAGCTAAGAAAGAAAGAAATGAGAAAAGTTTAAGTAGATTGATATGCAGATATTTCATGAGTCAATACAAAAGAATAGGTAGTTTTTAAAGTCAAACTGAGACACTTGTAATTATAAGCCAAAGGGGAGAGAGAGAGAGAGAGGAACAATGAAATATTTTAATAAAAGAAACTATTTAATCCAAAAGGAGTAGTAAATACACTTTTTATCTAAATATACCAGCATAAAGGATTTTTCTTCGGTGACAGCATATTGCCAGTTAAAGTTTTATAACTGTATATTAGTAATTCAATCTCTAGATTTATAATTTTTATATGTTTGGTTTAAATAAATGATCTAGATTCAAATCTTATTAACGCTGAAAATATTAAATTGATTTATTTCACATACCCAACATTAACAGCCAAAATTTGCATGGCTTTACCCAGAGAAGGGGAGCTATGAAAAGATAATAGTTTGTAATAGTTTGTTTTATGATAGTTATTCACCAACATATGCCATTAGGTTTGTTACCCAAAAAGATAATACATACAGAACAGAAATACATCCTAAAATTTAACATTTTAGAGTGTTTTGTTCTAATTTCTCTCTCTTTTATTTTGTTTTTGTCTTGGATTTTACAAACATACATTGCTTCATTTGATAAAGGAGATATCATTGAAACTGTAGTAAAACCCAACAAATTGTTAATTGCTCTGATTTGCTACTGATTAACACATTTATCAAATAATATAGTTGATGAAAATTTGGACAGCAGTTTTGAGATTTAAACATTTTATAAATTCCCTTATGTCATAGTCATATTTTATTTTTATAGAACCAGCTGCATACTGTTTACTACCTAAGCTGAACTGTTAGGCTTGTGCATATTTTACTGATTAAAATGAATATATTAGCAGTTATATTTGCATACTCTGATTGCCCTTAATATTGTACAAGTATATATGTTGCTAAGTACCAAAAATGTCTAAATAGTTACTTCTATTAAAGATATTTAAAACCCATGACATGAAATTAACTAGCCAAGAAGATTAGGTGAGATTACTGGTTACTGTTCTCTTAATCTGTTATTAATATGAAAGATTTCTTTGTTAACTCTTTGAATGAAATTATTGGTCACTTGGAAATAAAACTATTGTTTTGATTATCTCGTGTTTTTATTCTATGATGAGTGCCTGATTGCTTATAATGAAAAACAAAAGAAGAGAAAATTAGCAATACATGTTTTTTGTGTGATATATATAAAAGCCTAAGTGAATGTTAGACTGTTCGACCAGTAGCTATGATGTGCACTGACCACCAGGGGGCAGACACTCCACCTGGTAGCTTAGCTTGCTGCTGAGGTCTGGACAATCAGGACTGGGTGAGACGGGCCAGACATGCCCTGGAGCCTTTCCGTAGTCCCTCCCCGGCCCCGATTGTGCACCAGTGGGGTCCCTTGGTCTGGCCTGTGTCCTCTCGCAATTCGGAACCCCTCAGGGGATGTCAGACTGCTGGTTTTGGCCCAGTCCCCACAGGCCAGGCCAAGGGACCCCACCAGTGCAGGAATGGAAATACTACTAATTGGGTCTCTACATGTGCCAAGTGACTAAAAATATGTTTTCCTTTAATTTTTTCAGTGGCTACCATCAATTCACAGATAAGAAGGCAAACTCAGAGATGTTTAAGTAACTAGAGGTTACACACCATGTAAGTAGTAAAGCTTGGACTCTACTCTGGAACCATCCAATTTCACATCTTCTAGTTTCTACTATATCATGTATTCCCCAGGCTAACAGAGTCTTTTTAAAGTGTCAAATCTTGGTCACTTGCCAGATTTATGTGATTGAACAGATCACTTATGACTGTGTCTATTTCTGAAATTAAGATACCTTTCACACTTCACTTAGTTTTAGAACAAATTTAGGCTTTTTGAAAATTTCAAAGCACTCTATTATTTTAAAGTATTGGATATATTTACTAGTCAGTTGTGTTATATCATAATATAAAAACATATTTTTAGAGAGAAAATACCTATTAAAAAAAAGCAGAATTTATTGTGTTCCATAGGACTCACTGAATAATTTAAGAATAGGGAAGCACCCTGTCCCTGAGGCTAAGTTTGTTGGAATGGCATCCAGTACAACAAAGGGTTGTGGGTTCCATTCTGGTCAGGGCACATACCTAGGTTGTGGGTTGGATTTCACTTGGGGTGCATAGGGGAGACAATGGATTGATGTTTCTCTCTCACATTAATCTCTCTCTCTCTCTCTCTCTCTCTCTCCCTCCCTCCCTCCTTTCCTCTCTCTGAAATCAATTAAAAAAAAAAGAAAACATAGGAAAGCAACAATTTGCTTGCAGCATGATGTTCCCATATTTGCCACAATCCTGGGCCTCATTGCCTTCTCTCATGCTGTTTTCTTTATTTTTGGAAGGCCCTTTCTCCCTATGCCTTGTAAATTCCAATTATTCTCTGTTTATGCCTCCCTACCTCTGGATCAATTCTTAACCTGCCTTACATCCTGCTCCTGAAGCTATGTGTGCATATCCCACTTATAAAACTATCACATGACTGTTATTCTGTCTGTAACTCTTGCCAGTCTGAGCATCTCTGACATAGTAAATGCTCCAAAATATTATTTGAGTGAGAGTGTTACTATTTCTATGGTAATGTATTTACAATTAGGTTGTGTTTATTCTTTCTTCCTTTTTCTTTTATCTGATTTATTTTTTTAAATTTTATTTATTTTATTGTTAAAAGTATTACAGATGTCCCCCTTTTCCTGCTCATTGAACCTCTCCATCCCACTCCACCCTTGCAACCCCCTGCCCAGGCCTTCACTGCACTGTTGTCTGTGTCCATGCATTATGCACATATGTCTATGAGGTCTTTGGTTAATCTCCCCGCCACACACACTCGTTCCCTCTGAAATTCTTAGTTTATCTTTAATATTTTTATTGTGGCAAAAAATAAAAAAACAACAACACAAAAGGCATAACATGAGATCTATTGTCTTAACAAAATTTTAAGTGTTGAGTATAGTATTTTTAACTATAAGTACAATGTTGTAGAACAGATCTCTAGAACTTTTCATTATGCATAACTGAAAACTTATATCCTAAGAAAGCTGAGGAAAATGATTTATGAGTAAGGTAATTGAGTATAATACTGGATGACTCAAATTTATTTATTTTTTTCTTTGGAGAAACACTTTGCTATAATATTATCCAATATCATAACTGAGTGAGTGTATATCACAAATCATATATATATATATATATATATATATATATATATATATAAATATATATGCTCATATACATCTATAATAATAAAATAGATAATTCATACATACTGTCACTTATCTATTTCATACATGGTATGTACAAATTATCTATTTCATATCCATAGGAAAGATACATTGTATAGTATGTTGACAATTATAAAATATATTTGGGAGGTAAGAAAATAGAAGATTAAAATAATCACAAAAACATAATTAAAAAAATGCATTTGTTTTACAATGATAAAACAATTTTATTTTATAAGTTAATTTAATTAATGCTATAATTGTAAAATAATTCCATTTTACAAAATATTCAATATAAGGCATGTTATGAATTTGGCACTGAAAATTCCTTCTAAAATTTACTTTAACTTTAAATGTAAGGCAATAAGATTAGAACATTGGAAAATCTATAGTTAAACATTCAACTTCTGTCAGTAATGACTAAAGCATGATTAATAAATTGTACTATATTTAGAGCTCAATTATTGAGGCAGGCAACCTAATCAGAAAAATTTAACTGCACAACCTGTAATGCAGTTTAAAACTCAGCAACTGTAACTTCAAAGTGTTCAACTGTATCTGTGGAATTGGCAGTTGAATCATCAAATGTGCACTGCAATTAGTTGAATATGAAAATCCCACAGTTATAATATGAAAATGAATCAGCAAAGCTTCCTGGTGATTGCTAAATACCTGACTACTTCCTCAGTAACTATAGTTCTTGAGTAATTCCCTAAATAAATATGGAAATTAAGTTAATGAAATGCAATAGTGAATATGAGGTAGTCTTTGATAAACTTGGTAAAATCCATATAACTTGAAAGTAACTGAATAATTTTCTTTTACTTAGGTCCAATGGGTTTCAGGACCAACTGATATTTACTGCATAAATACATATGCAGTATTTACTTATTCTGTTAAACTTTTTTTCTTATTAAATGTCTCCCACCAGAAACTAATTCAAAGGTGAAAGATCCTTCATCTAGAAGAAATAACCCAGAGGAATGCAATATTTACATTCTTCATCTCAATAGAGTGATTAACTAACAGGTGTAATTTACATTAAAAAAACCACACAATATAAATGTTATAAGACCTTCCTCTATGAAGAACAAATCATTTGACTTGTTACAGAGCTTCAACAATGAATCCCTGAAGATAGGAAATCATGGACATGAAAAGTTCCATTAGTGTGGAAGTTTGGAAGAACATAACATAATTTCTAAAATTTTAGATAGGAAATTTAGAGGAGCTACATTTTTGGATATGTACAAATTTTAAAATCTATATATTATGGCTAATGTTTTCTTTCACTTCAAAAATTTAGGTTTGGAAGTTCAATTTCTGCACCTGAAGAAAATGTTTCCAATATATTTTATCTTCAGATTATGTAGCTATTAGGTGACAGTGTTCTCTCAATTGACATTCCATGTCCTAAAAACAAACAAACAAACAAAAAAACCTATAAAATCACTTTAATATGACCAAGTTATAGATAAGTACACCTTTAACTGTTTTTAAGTTAATCTAACATTTTGAAATAATTATTTGATATTATCATCACAAACTATATTTTAAAAGTTCTTATACAGAATGGAAATTTGGAGTCAGGAAGATTTTTAGGTCTTCTCCCTAAATCTTTAGACTGGTGGTAAATTTAAATTTCTATTGGATGCAGACAGTTCACATAAAAGAGTAAGATTTGAAGACACCATGAGAACTAATGAGGTTTCTGAAAAATTATAGATTTACTCAGGAGGGTGAGGGCATGAGCAGGGGTGGGGGCAATGGGAGGGATAAGGACACATATGTAATACCTTAATAATGAAAAAAAAATTTATTACACAAAAAATTATATATCTACTCAAAAGGGACAAATGACCCTACTCCAGCTGAATGTTGCATTCATTTTAATAGAACAAGTAAATCTGGTGTTACTATTTGTGAAGAGAAACCAGAAAACCTTGGTTTTTTTTTTAATTTTGAAATCACAAATTGTGTAAGTATGACCTACTTTTTAAAAAAGTAACCATACAGTTCAAATACAATGCATCTACTGTCTATCATTTTACAAACTTTTCTCTAAATGGAACTCTATTTTAGATGTCTTCTGTTGATGAAGTTACAGAGATGGGACATTGATTACTTCTAAAGCAGTTACCTTAATAAATAGTGAACTCTGTTAGAAGCTTTTCCTTATTAAGAACTAGGAATTCTAAAGTAGAAGATGTTTAATTCACCCTTTAATTTTAAATGGAAAAACAGATATCCAGGAAGTTAAAATCATGCAACTCTTCAATAAGATATCCAGAAAAGAAGGCAACTGAAATGCACTAAATACCTACCTTGTGCGAAATCTCATCACGGGTGGCCTGATATTTGTGATAATATTTAATCTTTAAAAATTCTTGTGATGCAGATACTCTTAGCCATATTTTTCAAATGAATAAAGAGCTTCAGGTCAATTGCCCATTATTGCACAGCTACTAAGTAGCAGACTAATGACTGGAACCATGTATTTTAATTCCCATGCTAACTTTTTTCATATTATGCTACCGTTTGTTGCATTTTAAAAAGGTAATGAATGATTCCTAACCTATGAGGATTTAATTTTTGAAGATTATATATTATCACAAATATCAGGCCGCCCATGGTGAGATTTCGCACAAGGTAGGTGAGGAATGAAAACTTTTTTTGGAAAAACCTTCAGATTAGGGATCTTCCTATTATTTCCCCTTCAGTATCATATTGATTATTCCTCATACTAGTAGTAGACACAACTGATTCGATGTTGTAAATTGTGGAGGGCTTTTGTATATTTCAATCGTTATCTGAGAGAGGGTTGTAGCACTCAGAAGAGAGTTTAGATAGTGATCTTTGGTTAAACCTGAAGGGATATTACTACTGTTTCCTGCTGAGCACAAAGGAGCAAGTTAGCCATTTAAACCTAGTTTCTCCCAAACAGTTAGGCCTCAGCATGTATTGCTGCCAAATGTCATTTTAGTCAGTGGCACATCCTAGCTGGGCCGCACACTGGAGAGCCTCAGCCGACAGCGGACATCCAGTGGGAATGTGCCTGGCATTCAGAGCCAGCCAACTCCCTGCATTCAGGAATTGCTCACTGACATGACAGAAGATGCCCACGTGAATTGTTTTTAACACTGTACTTAGGTTGCAATCCTTCTGGCTAAATAAAGTTAAGAAACCGTGGGAGTTAATACGTTTTTAGTAATAGTGTCTATTGTCAAAATTAAGCAGATAAATGGTGGAACCAAAATAAATGTAATGAAAGTAGCATTAAAATTATTTATTATACTCAGATTTATGACATGCTTAGAATAAGAGTTAAGAATATAATTAATATGCCAGTGGTATACAATGTGCTAAAATTTACTTTTAACACATTTTAATAGATACATTTATGAGAAACATCTAAATGTGGTCACCCTATTTACTTTATCACACCTCATTATTTATTCCCTTCCATAGACATAACAACTTACAATGCTTTTTAAAAAATACATGTAAATGTCTCTCTCTTATATTAAAGTCTAAATAAAATAAAGGCAGAGGCTGTGTCTGATTTGTTGATTATAAAGTTTGTCAAAGCTTAATAAAGTCTAATGACTTCATTAATAATACAAACTGAAACATGGAAGTTTCAGTGGAAAATAGGAATGTTAACTAATCATTTTTAATCAGAAGAGAGTTTAGATAGTGATAAATATGTAATAATTGATATGAAATTAAAGTTATCCACTAAGAGAAACAAAATATTTAGATTTTCAAATGATTGAAGAAAAAAATCACACATATAAAAAATTCAGGAAAGTGAAAGGGAAAAAAAAGCAGGTAAACTTACTATCTTACTATGAAATTAATTTATTTAAAACCTAAGTGGCTGGGGTGATGGGAAAAAAAAGAGGGAAAATATTCTCGGTAGGCTCCATTGAGAAAGAGTAACTGGAAAGGCAATGGTAATGGTCAATAGTCATATGAGACCAATGGGTTATAGCTAAGACACCTAATCACTCATATATTGTGGGTATAAAAATAATCTAACATATAAATAATATAAATCTTAGTTTGATAGTCTGAGAGGAAATTTAAAAATTTCTCTTTTAAGATCAGCAAAAATAAAATTAAAATATATATATATATATTCTAGGTTGTAAACTCTCGTTTTACAACTCTAAATGATTATATCTAGTGTCATTAATTTTAACAGCTGCCTCCTTAAAGTCTTTGGGTGAATTCTAATTAGATAGTGGTTTGATTCCAAGATGCATATACTTCGCTGCAAAAACTCTTTAGCTAGTGTACTATACTATTTCTTCTCCAATGTTCTTTAACTTATTTCACTATAATTCTTCCAAGGTGAGCTTACAAAAAAAAATTAAATCAAAACAAAATCAATGTGAGGTGTCATGCCCCCATCCTAGTTTATTGTTTTTATTTCCCTCACAATGACCTAATGATTATTTTTGGATCTGAACTCCTCAAATCTTCCATCAATATTCTTGTGCCTGAACACATCTGTCCTCATCATGTCTCTCTCAAAGCTACTACATCTAAACATTATCAGTTTATCCTTTAATGGAAGTAAAACCTCCTTTATCCATGCAGTGGACTAATGGATGCAACTAGCCTGATGCTGTACTGGACCTGTGTCCAATATGGAAAGGAAACTCTAGACACTGGCTTTGCTTTTAGCTCTATTGAAACCCCAGCTACACTTCTTTTATGACTGGACTCAGGGAAATGGGACTTTTCAAACCCAGGAGTATAAATCCATGGAAATAAAGCTTTCTGCCATATCTCATCCTCCTGTAGGGGCCTCCAGAAATGCTTATTTCATCAGTACCCCAAGGACCCCACTCCAAATAGCAGTAAGGGAAGATAAGGCACATTTTTCTCTGGTAACACAAGTATAGAGTGAATGACAAGGTAACATCAGATATGAAATATCAACAAACCTTTGCAAATTAGAAAGTAGTTGGGGGACTAGTAAATTAACAGAGTGAAGTAATCTGTGAAGCTTCAGAAGTGATGCCAGTGAAAAGCTGCCACTTCAATTTTAGGTTTCTGTCCATAATAAAGAGTTGATAATAATGCCTATTTCTTTATGTTATTTACTAGAGGCCTGGTGCACAAAATTGGTGCACTGGGGGGGGGGGTCCCTCAGCCCAGATTGCGAGAGGGTTCAGGTCAGGCCAAGGGACCCCACTGGTGCATGGTTGGGGCCAGGGAGGGTCGAAGGAGGTTGGCCAGCCAGGGAGGGACCTAGGGAGGGCTCCGGGGCATACCCGGCCCATCTCACTCAGTCCTGATCAGCCGGACCTCAGCAGCAAGCTAACCTACCAGTTGGAGCATCTGCCCCTGGTGGTCAGTGCACTTCATAGCGACTGGTCAACTGGTCAACTGTCTGGCCCCTGGTGGTCAGTGCACATCATAGTGAGTGGTTGAGTGTCCTTAGCATATCATTAGCATATTACACTTTGACTGGTTGAACGGCTGACTGGACGACTGGACACTTAGCATATTAGGCTTTTATTATATAGGGTAGCAGGAAGAAAGCTAATGCATATTAGTCTCTTAGAAATTAGAACATTTAGTACACAGTAAATATTCAATAAATACTAACTGCTATTAAGCCGGTATTATTATATCCAATTAAAAAAATCTAGTTTCTCTGCGAGAATAAAGGAGAATTAAATAAAATATAAAAAATCTCACAAAATGATGCAGAAAGCACCAGGGGAATAGAAAGTGTGTACCTCCTTGAAAGGCCAAGGACTCCACAATGCAATGATTTGAAGTTTGGTAGTTTTGCAAATCTTCTCTCTGGATGTAGATATCTAAATCTATATATCTAAATATAAGCCTATTTCAATCATGCAACAAGTACAGAATTATAAATATAATTATAAAGCAGTAGAATATTTCATTCTTTTTACAAATGAGTGAGTTTCAGGAACCAAGATAAAAACCTAAGAGCTACTACTTCTTATAGAGAGAAGCTTGTGATCAATGCCTACAGTTTGAATGTGAGAAGTTCCTGCATAAATTCTGTGCATATATACATAGCCCATGGACACAGCCAATAGGGTGGTGAAGGACTGGGGTGGGGTGGTGGCTGGGTAGAGGGGAGCAAAGGGGGGTAGTGGGGGACATCTGTAATACTGTCAACAATAAAATAAATAAAAAACAAGGCATATTGTGAAATTTTCACAGTGTTTTACATGCAGGTCCAGAAAATTTCCCTTTCTCTGTTTATCTTTGCCCCAGTTATCTTCCAAAATCATTATTCCTGATACCCTAAAATTATCTTCATTCATTATTACCTTCATTTGTTACAATTCCATTGATTCCTTGGAAAAGCTTCCCATTTTATCTGCTAGATTTGAAGGACGAGAAAAGGGAAACAGTAACTGGTCAGTGAAGGCAGGGAGAGGCCATAAGCTAAGCTGGGTGACATGCTGATGGAGGGAAAGGGGCTGAGGCAGTACTGCAGAAGCAATGCCCAGGACCAGGACTACCCTTCAGTTCTCATTTAGGCTCAAGTGAACTGGAAAGTACTAGTATAAAAAGAAGAGATGTTTTCTAAGTTTATAATTTATTAATTTATAAAAATGAATGATTTTCTGAAATCATTCATAGCAATAAAAACAGAACTGGTATATTTTCTCACTCGAAGGAAAAACAAAGACTATCATTAGAAACCTATGGTCTGTGCTCAGTTACTTGATAGCAATGAATATGCCTGTGTTAATTGGCAGCTAGTTAATTAGGTATTAACAAAAGAGAGGGGGGAAAGCTGGATAAGCTTAATTAAGTCAGGGAATGACAGCTTCCAGGGACAGCTCCATCCTTAGCCAAAGAGACCTTCATCCCCATCAGGCAGGAAAGACCTGCTTTCGAATGTCCCCAGGGAACAACCAGCCTGTTCACCCTGATGATCAGAGGGAGAGATAAAGAGGGAGGGAGGGAGGGGGGATTCCTTTGCTGGACTTTGCACAGAAGCCAGGTGATGAGGCAGAATTATGAGGCATGCTCAGGAGGAGTCAAAATGGAGACCACAAAGAGGAGGCTAGCCTGGAAAATCTGGGAAAACAGCCAGATAGGATAAGAGCACAAAAACTGAAAGATTCAGGAAAGGGATTGCATAGGGGGAGGCACCAGCATAATCCCCTGAAGATACAGGAAAGGGATCAGATAGAGGGAGGGCCCAGTACAGCCCTGGGAAAACCCAGAAGACAGGTTGGACAGCCTGAAAAGCAACCTGCTTATTCCCCAAACCAGGAAAATGAAGGGAGGATTAGCAGGGACCTCAGGGCAGTTGCTACTAGAGCCTGCCCACCCTCTACATCCCCAAGGGCATATTTTTTATTTTCACCTGAAACAGCTCTCTATTATTCTTAAACTTCTCCCACACATGAGTTCTTGAAATTCTTTTCTCTGGACTTCGCCCATTTTCCCTGGTGACAAGCTCCTGTGACCTTTCACAGGAAGAGTGTTTCTCAATTGTAAAGAAAGCAAATGGTTACATATATAAGATCCCCATAAGCACCCAAAACTGCACTTTTTATTGTCTTCAACTAATTCATCGGATCAATCATGTTCTTTATTTATGACTTATTTGGACTTATGGATTGCCAGTGCAATCAGAAGCCTTCACAAAGCTTCTAAACCATTCTCTTAGTCTCCTTTCCCAGTAATGAGGCCCCAAGTCCTAATATTCCTGCTTTCATGGCTCCAGTTCATTCTCGTTGTTCAGCTTTTGGCACCTCATGAGCACTAGAATGTATAAAAAATAGCTGTATAAGCATTTCCTTGTAAGGGCATACATAGACCAGGGTGAGAGATCTGAGAAGTAAAAAGCTGTGTGGACTTTGAAAAGCTACCTATCTCATTGTTTTACACACACACACACACACACACACACACACACACACAATGTCCAGAACAGACATTGGGACATACTTAATATTTAATATATGTTAAGTGAACAAATTAACAAATTCTATTTGTCTCCATTATTTTAGCTTCTATCATCCTCTGTGCAATATATATATACTAGAGGCCCGGTGCACAAAAATTTGTGCACTTGGGGGGGGGGGAAGGTCCCTCAGCCCGGCCTGTGCCCTCTCGCAGTCTGAGACCCCTCAGGGGATGACCACCTGCTGGCTTAGGCCCGCTCCCCGGGGGATTGGGCCTAAGCTGGCAATCAGACATCCCTCTGGCAGCCCGGCAGCCCTCGGGGGATGTCCACTTGCCAGCGGGGAGCAGGCCTAAACTGCAGTCGGATATCCTTAGCGCTGCTGAGGAGGCAGGAGAGGCTCCCACCACCACAGCTGTACTGGCAGCCATCAGCCTGGCTTGTGGCTGAGCAGAGCTCCTCCCATGTGAGAGCCCCCTGACCACCAGAAAGCAGCTCCTGCATTGAGCGTCTGCCCCCTGGTGGTCAGTGTGTGTCATAGCGACCAGTCATTCCCAGTCTTTCTGCTGTTAGGGTCAGTTTGCATATTACCCTTTTACTATATAGGGTAGAGCCTGGTGCACGGGTGGGGGCTGGCTGGTTTGCCCTGAAGGGTGTCCCGGATCAGGGTGGGGGTCCCGCTTGGGTGCCTGGCCAGCCTGAATGAGGGGATGATGGCTGTTTGCAGCTGGTCACACGCCCTTCAGGGTGGGGGTCCCCACTAGGGTGCCTGGCCAGTCTGGGTGAGGGGCTGAGGGCTGTTTTCAGGCTGGCGGGTGACTGAAGCTCCCAACCTCTCCTTCTTTTCTTTTTTTTTTTTATTCTGGGATTTATTGACCTTCTATGGCTGTCACTGGAACTGAGAGCCAGCTTTAGCTCTGAGGCTCGGCTCCAGCTCTGAGACCTCGGCTGCTGAAAGCAGGTATCTGGGTTTGTTTGGCTTCTATAATTGAAACACTGTTGCAACTCCAGCTCTGAGGCCTGGCTGGCTGAAAGCAGGTTTCTGGGATTTGTTTACTTCCTATAATTGAAACTTTGTTTCTTTCAGTGGAGCTCAGAGCCAGGCCTCGGCAGGCGGGGAACCTTGGCTTCCTCCATCACTGGAGCAAGCAAGCCTCCTGTTCGCTTCAGCTGCCTGGCTGCCAGCCACCATCTTGGTTGACAGTTAATTTGCATATCGCCCTTATTAGCCAATGGAAAGTGTGCCAGAGGTACGGTTAATTACCATGTTTGTCTATCATTTGATAGGAGATATATATATATATATTGCTGTCTTCATAATTTACTAACCTGTTATCAAACAATGGTATGTCTTAAAATAACCTGTAAAATAATCTGTAAGTCCTGATACAGATTCAGAATGGTGGATTTTAACCAGACTTTCTCAATGAGGATTTGGGGAATATTGTGATTTTCAGGATTTGGATTTTTAACACACTCTCTAAGGTTATACTTGCATGCTGAATTATGGGAACCACTGACTCACAGGAAAAACAAGCTGGTTAAATGTTATATGAGTCATGTCATTGTTTATCCTTAAATTTCTAGTCTCAATTCCCAGATTGTTGAGCTGTCTTCCTGATTTTGTGCCAATAGCACTCTACATCTTTTATTCTCTCCAGGCAAGTGACACTTTCTTCCTGTTTTTGAATTTTTTTTTCCCTCTGTCCAGACTGTCTTTTCCCTTTTATACTCTTAAAAACTCAAATTTCACTTTTGCTAATCTAGCTCAGGTATAATCTCTTTCAGAAAGCTCATCTAGTGTATAAACCCTGACAGAATTGATTGTTCCCTCATATAATTCCCTTGCGTATTATTATAGCTGCCTGGGGTTCTCACAGGGTATTATAATTTGTTTATATCTCCCCTCCTAGATTTTTAATGCCTAACATCCAGGGCCTATGTTGTAGTCTTCTATTCAATACCAATCTTTAGTACATTTTCCATGGATAGTTAGTGTATCATTACATGCAAATGAAGTGCAGTTAGTTATTCATGCAGTGTTTTCCTTTCCTTTTTTTCTTTCAAAATTATCTCTGAAATACAGGTCTGTTCACGGAGAATTCTTCTAAAATGCAAAAGGTAGAATCCATATTGGAGAAAACACTGGGTTTTACTCACCAATTCACAGGTGTTGATAAATTAAAAATTAAATTAGAAATAAAAAAAATAATATGGAGAAGCAAACCAAGATGTGCTAATCCTATGTTTCCTGTTCAAGAGGAAAGCTGCTTAAGCTGGTTCTGAGGTATACTTTAAATTTTAATATATTTCTTATAAAAAAAAACAATTTAAGGCTAATAAAGGGAATATGTTTGTGTATTCATCTATCCTGTTCAACTCTTAATACAAAGTATTTCCAACTTCCCTTTACAGAGAAATTGTGCCAAATGTCCTAGCATCTTAGGTACCAGATTAGCACCTGCTTTAAGAATTTAGGAGGCACTAATTGACCTGAAAAGAGACCAACATGAGCAGCAGGCATGGGGCTATGTTTGCTTCAAAATCTTAGCCAATGTTTACTTAATCTAAATATAAGAGCAGGAAATTGAACAGTACTGTTGCCTGTGTGCTAAAGCCATCTCTCATTGAGCCAAATTCTCCCTGGAGCATGCCATTCCTTGGAACCTAGATAAGCATCCAGTGAGATGGATTAGCATTTTGAAGTCACTAGGGTATCATCAAGACTATTTTGTTGATGATACTGTGTCTTTGGCACTGGAGAAAATCTGGCTCATCTTGTTAGCAGCAGAAAAAAAAATGTAATTTCAGTGAGCTGCCAGGATAATTAGAGCAGGTGAACAGTAGACGGAAATAATGCCCTGAAGAGATGACAGAAAATGCTTAGATTCTTTTTCACTTTATTTCAGTGTTATGAAATGCTATTGGTATTTGTTTGCCTCTGTGTCTCTGTCAATCTTGAGTAGCAAATTAAGCATTTAGGGAAACATTACTCTTCTAAGCCACTTGGAGACTATTTAGTGCATTTCTGAACAGCGCTAATTGACAGAATTGTAAATGAAAACATCACAAAAATGTGATATTTATCTATAATGATTTAAGAATGTTAGAAATTCACAGGAGAATGACTCATTGTCATCTTCTTCAGAAAGAAATACAATTCCAGATTCCTGTCAGTATTTAATTATATTATTCAGGGGCTTTGTATATTTGGGGAATTTAGACTAAGTATATCCTAAAGGTTTTATAGACTGAAAATGTGCTTTTCAAAACTTTAATAGCTTCCAAATCCATAAGAATAAATTCTAAAAGGAATTTGATTGGTTTTCTAAGGGAATTGGACTACAACCTATTTGATCGGTATTATTTCTAATAATCCTTCTATGTAAAATCCTTCTATAAACTCCTCCCTAAATACTTTTTGCATTTATGTCCCTGTACTATTGTGTGCTTATTAAAAAGATAAAAAATCATTTGAACAATGAAACATTGGAAATATTTTTAAGGTAGTGAAAATATTTTGTATAACATAGTAATGGTGAATAAATGAAGTGATGCATTTGTTAATGTCCATAGAATTTTACAGAAAAAAGAATAAAATTTAACACATACAAATAAAAAATAGGAAACTAGGGGATCCTTCACAGAATGTGACAATATAATTTAACTCTATTGTAATTGTGTGAAACAACCACACTAAAGAAGTAGGGGAAATTAATGGATTCTGATGAAAGACTCAATGAACTTTATATCAGCACTGTACTCTAGTTGGTAAAGTTGTTTCCATTAGGGGCATGGGTTAACAATTACAATACCATGTACATGTTTAGTAGAATTGAACAGTTAAGGAAATGGGTGGCAGATGATGGGTATCAGATTTCTCCCTGATGGAGTGAAAGTACAAATAATCAAGGGGAAAGGACTAGGTCTGCAGTAATGGACCAGCATTGGTCCGTTTAAACACATAATTAGCTCATTATACACATGGTTAAATATGAAAATATTTATATATAATATACAAAAATATCTTTCCTTGTTCTGTTACCTAATAATGTCTATAAGAAATGATATCCCATTAGCACTGAGCACACCTGGTCCCTAGATCTTGCTTTCTACTATCATCTACTTATATAAAAACCCTGGGTGGTGTTCATCACGACCTATCTGGCGACCAAGCGGAAGGAAGTCAGTCCTGCAGGGGTTGTCTTGGCAACGGCTGTGCCCCCCCTGAGCTGTTTCCTGGAGCTGTTTCCGGTGAGGGCAGGGTTTGAGGCAGGAACCTGCCCTCAGAGTGTGGACCCACTGAATCCTGGGTCATTTTGCCAAGGGCTGCACCTCCCCAGCTGTTTCCCGTGTGGCCTGAGGGAAGAACCCACCCTCGGAGCACCAGGGGCGCCCAGCAGCAGTCAGTCCTGGGTTGCTGAGGTGGAGGCCTCGGCGTGGTAGAACTCTGGGTCTGGCCCAACAGGGGCATGGCCGACCTTCAAACCAGTAGAAAAGAGGGAGCCCCATTCCTCACAGAATCCGCTGTTGGATAGCTTGCTGTCAGTGGCCTGCCAGCCAGGAACCTCATTCTCCTGAACCCTGGACCCTGACAGGAGGGAGGAGGGAGCCCCTTTCCTCACGGAATCGAAAGGTGGCCAGTTTGCAGTCAGGGGCCTGCCAGCTAGCAATCCTACTCACCTGCACCCTGGCCCCTGACAGCAGGGAGGAGAGAGTATGTTTAAAGACCAACTATTGGAACAAAGTATCTCTGAAGCCAAAAGAAGTCATTGTTGGTGACAGAATATATCTGAAGGCCAATTGTTGGCACAAGGTATCTCTGCAGTCGAAAGAAAGCATCGTCGTCAGCAGAATATGTCTGAAGAGCAAGTATTGGCACAACGTACCTCTGAAGCTGAAAGAAGCCGGTGTTGGCGACAGAATCTAATTATATAAAAACCCTGGGTGTTCATTACAGCCAGAAGCGTATCCAACCAGAAGGAAGTCAGTCCTGCAGGGGTTGTCTTGGAAACAGCTGCGCCCTCCTCCAGCTGTTTCCTGGAGGGTGAGGTTTCAGGCAGGAACCCACCCTCGGAGCGGAGCATGGAAGTGAAATGATTTGTAATGGATGTATTATTAAAGCTACCTTTGTAAATACTATATCTATAGATCAGTGGTTCTCAATCTTGGCTGCACATTAGAATCACCTGGGAATCTTTTTAAAATCCTGATTTTTGAGCCTTATCCTCTGGAAAGTCTGTTTGTTACTAATGTTGTGGCCCCACCAAATTACAAAGAAACAATTTCCGAAGGATGAGGCCCAGAAATCAGGATTTTAAAAAGATTCCCAGGGATTCTAATGTGCAGACAAGGTTGAGAACCACTGCTATAGATAATATTAAAAATATATCTAAACGTGCAATTCTTTGTCCAAAAAATGAACATGTTCAAAAATTAAATGGAGAAATTTTGGATATACTCGATGGAGATTTTCACACATATTTGAGTGATGATTCCATTGATTCCACAGATGATGCTGAAAAGGAAAATTTTCCAATCAAATTTCTTAATAGTATTACTCCTTCACGAATGCCGTGTCATAAATTAAAATTGAAAGTGGGTGCAATTATCATGCTATTGAGAAATCTCAATAGTAAATGGGATCTTTGTAATGGTACCAGATTTATTATCAAAAGATTATGACCTAACATTATCAAAGCTGAAGTATTAACAGGATCTGCAGAGGAAGAGATTGTTCTGATTCCAAGAATTAATTTGTCCCCATCTGACACTGGCCTCCCATTTAAATTGATTCAATGACGGTTTCCTGTGATGCCAGCATTTGTGATGACTATTAATAAATCACAAGGACAAACTCTAGACAGAGTAGGAATATTCCTACCTGAACCCGTTTTCACACATGGTTAGTTATATGTTGCTTTCTCTCCAGTTTGAAGAGCATGTGATGTTACAGTTGAAGTTCTAAATACTTCATCACAAGGGAAATTAGTCAAGCACTCTGAAAGTGTTTTCACTCTTAATGTGGTGTACAGGGAGATATTAGAATAAGTTTAATCACTTTCTCAGTCATTGTTTTCATCACTGTTGTTTTTATATCATGTTTTTGTTGTTTTCATATCATGTTTTTGTAGTTTTTATATCATACCTCTGTTGTTGTTATATCCTTTTGTTACTGTTTAATTATTAATAAATTTATATATTATTTTCATATACATTTTACTAATTTCCTTTCATCTCTCACACTTCTATTATAGAGAAAGGGCAAATAGCAATATTAAAATATCTCCACTAATTAATTCCTTTTTTTAAAAAAATATATTTTATTGATTTTTTTACAGAGAGGAAGGGAAAGGGATAGAGAGTTAGAAACATCGATGAGAGAGAAACATTGATCAGCTGCCTCCTGCACACTCCCCACTGGGGATGTGCCCGCAACCAAGGTACATCCTTTGACCGGAATCAAACCTGGGACCCTTGAGTCCTCAGGCTGATGCTCTATCCACTGAGCCAAACAAGTTAGGGCAATAAATTCCCTTTTAATGTGCACGAATTTTGTGCACCGGGCTACTAGTTCTCCAATAAAAGGAACTAAGACTTTTATTTATTTATTTTTTGACAAATGGCTGAAGCAAGAAATATATAGAATGGGACTGCAATATCCTTTAGTTCCATAATATTACAAAGTGTTCATAAAGAAAGCATGCAAGGCTAGTAATATGATAGAGCCACCAATAGCCAGAACTGAAACAACTTGTTAAAGAAATAATTGAGTTGGTATTTCAGTTATAACCCAAAGTATAAAATAAATATACATGATTCTATACTGATTTATACCAATGATATAAAACAATACGCAAGTGGGGGAAAAGACAAATCTTCCATGCAGAAAAATTTTCAAAAATTTATATCGATACTTCACTTGTGTAGAATATAACTCTTCAGTCTTTAAATGTGGGCTGCACAGAGTGACTTTACTTAATAGACTATTATATGGAAAAGGGTGAAAGAAGACTTTTACAGTGGAGAAACCTGACAAAGACTATCTCAACAAGACAATCAAGGTAAACGTCAGCAGTGACAAGTAATATGATAATATATACCTTCAGCATAATAAGGTGAAAATGGCAGTTTAACTGGTGTCTTCCCCCAAAATCCCATAACCTCAGTCTAATCATGAGTCAAACAGCAGATCATTTCAAATAGAGAAACATCCTATATAATACCTGACCAATACTCCCCCAAAACTGTCAAGGTCATAAAAATAAGAAACTGTCATAGCCAAGAGGATCCTAATGAACATGACGATTGAATGCATGTGGTTTCCTAAAAAAGATTCTGTGACAATAAAAAGCACATAAGAAAATAAATTAAGAACATATGAATAAGTATTGTCTTACTCAGTTTGGGCTAGTATGACAAAATACCATAAACTGTGTGGCTTACATATAACAGAAATTTATTTCTCACTGTCTGGATGGTGGGAAGTCCAAGAACACAGTGTAAACAGGTTCAGTTTGTGGTGAGGAACCACTTTCTTGTTCACAGATGGCCATCTTTTTGCTGTGAACTTACATAGTGGGAAGTTTTTATTCTGTAAATGTTTTACATAATAATCATAGTGAGACTTAAATTCCTTAAGTTCTTATTCATGTGTCTTTTAATGAGTCCTTGATAACTTTTACATTTACAGAGAGATTCCCATACTAATTCCATATTTCTTGGTATATTTCTCTATGTTTTCACAGAAACTGGAGAGTTAGAAACTTTGTAAAATAAGCTTATTCACTGCTTTATATTAAAGTTGCACTTTAGTATATTCAATGATTTTTTTTCTTCAGTTTAGAGAAATAACATTTACATTCACAGTTTCTAAAAAATGACTTGTACTACTGGGAAAATTTATAGTGTTGAACATCTACATTTAAAAAAAAAAGAAAAATCTCAAATGCAATAATTTTACACCTTAAAGAACTGGGGGAAAAAACAAAGCTTAAAATTAATAGAAGAATAGAAAGAATAAAGATTAGATCCAAAATAATGAAAATAGAAAAATAAGAAAAAATCAATAAAACAAATGAAGTATGGTAGCAATCATCTCAGGTAGAAACTGTAGTTTAACTTTAACCCTGCTGTTTGGCTTCTGTACTTATTTGCTTGCTAAAATAATAGAAAATATATTTTGATTTTCTGAATTATATAAATCATCCCATTCGATTGAATATCCTATTGATTGTAATGTGAATACCCCATTGGTTGTGGTCAAAGTGGTTCTAGAAACCACATTCTTCTGTACCTGGGAATCAGGACAGTACAATTATTCTAAACTGCCTCGATGGCTCCAGATAATGTGTTTCCGTTGACTCAGTGGTCCCAAGACCCGAGGGCTCTAGATAATGTGTTTCTGTCAGCTCAGTGATCCAGAGACCCAAAACTATAATTTAACTAACATGCTCAATTCTGCTTCTGTAAACTGCTTTGTGCAAACCAGGTTCCTCATTCCAAACCCAAAGATGTAATTGATACCTTTGTGATTTTTGCCTATATAAATCCGGTGTTGCAGCCATCTTAGGACTGCGAGATTTGGAGTGCATGGCCCCCTCGTTGTCCCAGATTGGCAATAAATGTGACTCCTTAATTCGACTTCTTGAGGCATCCTTGTGTGATTCTCAGGGTACATTACACAAAGAGTTGGTTTTTTGAGGAGATCAATAAAATTGGCAAACCTTTAGCTAGTCTAAGAAAAAAAACCAAGAAAGGTACTCAAATAACTAAAATCAATGGAGGTGGGGAGAGGAGACTCATGTAATACTTTAAATAATAAAGATTTTAAATTAAAAAATAAAATCATAAACAAAATAGGAGAAATGCACAAAAATAGAAAATATCATGATGAAATGCAGAACCAAACTGAAACACGTGATTTCTTCTAAGTAGGATGCAAAGGTGATTTCTTTCCTGTGTTCTTGTCCAGGTGGATTCGAAGAATGAAGTCACAGACAAAAGTTTATATGAAAGGGTAGAAATTTACTGGAAACAAGTACAGACTCTTATATAGGGAAGGGGTCTCAAAGAGGGTAGCCTACTAAGCTCCTTTTTCCTAAGGTTTATAAAGGCTGCATGCAGTTCTTTGTGTCTTGATGCTCCCTTCTGATCGGTCATGATAGCAGCTTCAAATCTGAAACCCCACGTGAAGCCCCCTTTTCTCCTCCCCCTTCAGTGGTAGAATTCTCTATTCCCTGTGAAAATCTGTTTTCCTCTTTTTCCCCCTTTTGTCAGCATTTCTCTACTCCCTGTGGCTTTCCCTTAACTTCTGTGAATGTGTGTCTTCCTCTCCCCTTATCCTGTGGTGCCTTTTGCCAACTCCAAGTCCCCAACCAAATATCCCTTCCCCATGGACCCCCTAATTCCTAAAACTTCATGAACCTGCCTATTTTACCCCTAAAATCTCCTTTCAATAAGACCACCATGAACAAGTATCTATCAATAAACTGGAAAATCCAGAAGAAATGGATGAATTTCTAAGAAACATACTTGTTTAGACAGAATTATGAGAAATAGAAAATGTGAACATACCAACAATGAGTAAGGAGATTGAATCAGTAATCAAAAACCTAGCAATGAAGAAAAATCCACAACTAGATAGCTTTACTGGTGTATTCTACAAGACATTTAAAGAAGAGCTAACACCAACCCTTCTAAAAAACTCATCCAAAAACTTGAAGAGGAAGGTATAATTCTAAGTGCACCTTAATAGAAAAGATGGACAGATACTTCAAGAAAAGAAAACTACAGGCCAATATTCCTGATGACTGTACATGCAAACATCCTCAACAAAATTCTAGCAAACCAAATTCAACAGCACATTAAAAGGACCATACACCATGATTAAGTGGGATTTACCGCTGAAATGGATGGATGATTCAACAAACAGAAATCAATAAATATGATATACCACATGGGCTGAATAAAAGATAAAACTCATCTCAACAGATGCAGAAAATGCATTTGAAAAAATTTGACATCCTTTCATGATAAAAACTGTCAACAATCTGAGTATAGAGGAATTTATCTCAATATAGTAAAGACTGTATATGACAAGCTCATAGATAACATCATGCTCCATGGTAAAATAAAAACAAAAACTGAAAGCTTACCTCGTAAGTTCAAGAAAAACACAAGGATGCGCCTTCTTGTGCTCCTATTTAACATAATACTCAATCCTCTTCAGAGCAACTTGGCAAATAAAATAAATAAAGGCGTGCAAATCAGAAAGGAAGAAGTAATATTTTCTGTTTTCAAATGACATTATCTTTTATGTAGAAGACTAAAAGCTCCACACAAACCCAAAACTGTTTAAATAAGCAAATTTAGTAAAGTTTCAAGATAGAAAATCAATATAGAAATATCAGTTTTATTTCTATGCACTAACAATGAATTATGTGAAGAAGAAAAAAATTCCTAGTTAGAATAGTATCACAAATAAGAAAATATTTAGGAATAAACATAGCCAAGGAAGTGAAAATCTTGTACACTGAAAACTACAATCCTATACAATAAAGAGGGAATATGCAAATTGACCATCACTCTGCCACAAAGATGGTGGCACCCACAGCAGAGGCAGGGGGTGGGGAGGAGGGGTTTCTGTAACACAAGATGGCTGAACCCACAGTGGAGGCCGAGTTCCCATAATGAGCCTTAACGAGCAATCAGCAGGGACCTAAGGCTGTGCCCCCAACTCTCCATGGAGCTTGACAGAGGACCTCAGGCCATGCCCAGCACCCCAGTGCCAGGCCGGGGGACCTGAGGTGATGCCTCTGGCCCCAGCACCAAGGCCAGGGGGACCTGAGGCTGCACCCCCCCCGCCTGGTGGGGCTTGATGGGGACCTCAAGGTGAGCCTCTCACCTTGGTGGTGGGCCAGGGAACCTCAGGCTGCTCTCCTCGCCCTGGTCTGGGGGTCCTCAGGCAGCAACCCCCCACCCAGCAGGACTTGACAGGGGACCTGAGTCTGTGCCCCCCTCCTGGAGCCGAGCTGGGGGACCTGAGGCTGCGCCCCCAACCCAGCGGGGCTTGATGGGAGACCTCAGGTCACATCCCCCACCCGGTGGGGCTTGACAGGGAACCTCAAAGTGTTCCCCTGCCCCAGCCTGGACTGGGGGACCTCAGGCCATGCCCCCCACCCAGGCACCGGGCCAGGGGACCTAAGGCTGCGCCATATGCCCAGCGGGGCTTGACAAGGGTGGAACCAACCAGGTCTGGATCTAGCCCAAATGAGGGTTAGGCAGCCATGTCTGGGTCTCGCACGATTTTGAGGCACACATGGGTGGGCGGGGAATTGACTCTGGGTCCTGTGGTGCACCCCAGACTCTGACAGGAGGAAGATTTTCATATACATTTTACTAATTTTCTTTCATCTCTGAAACTTCTATTATAGAGAAAGGGCAAATAGCAATATTAAAATATTTCCTCTAAGTAATTCCCTTTTAATGTTCACAAATTTCATGCACCGGGCCACTAGTACAGTGATTAAAAAAATCAAAGAAGACTCAAATAGATAAAAGGTGCTACATGTTCATTGATTGGGCATTTAATATTTTTAATATGTTCATGCTACTCAAAGCAACCTATATATGTTATTCTTCCCCCATCAACACTTAAATGGTATTTTACACAGAAATGTAGAAAGAAATATTAAAATGTAAATGGAATTTCAAAAAGCAATAACTATAAACAAGAATAGTCAAAGCAAGATTAGGAAGGAAGAACAAAGCTGGAGACCTCACACTTCCTGATTTCAAAATACATTACTAAGCTATAGTAATTAAAGCAATATGGTGCTTCATAAGGACAGACACATTAACCAATGGAACAGAATTGAGAGGCCAGAAATAAACCTTCACATACAATTAACTGATATTCAGCAAGGTTACAATGAATACTCAAGGGGAAAGGGTAAGTGTTAAGATTTGGCTATTGACATAGGCTGTGAAAGAATTCTCAACTAAAAGAAGAAATGCAAAGATAAATTTTATTTACTTTCCAGGACAGGAAAGGGCCAAGTATTGCTAGTCAATACAGGGCAGGGAATAAAAGGTGGCCTGCTCCTTTAAGCAGAGGTTGTTGTTAAGTAACAATGAAGGGAGGGGAATTCTGTTGAAGTTGAATAAGTATCTGGGATTGTCTTGAAAAGTTAGTTTGTTTGCTTTTTAGGAGACAGTCCTAAGGAGGTGTTTTAGCAGTATTTTTCCCAAGCCTAGAACATGCTTAAAGCAAAAGTTATAGAGTTCAAAAGTGGCTTATTTGAAGGGGAGGTGGAAAGGGAACTTTCTACTAACTAGAGACTCCATCCTGGGAATTATCCCTGAGTTGTGAAAACAGCAGAGAGGAGGAGAAATGCAAGAATGTAGCCTCCAGAGTGGCTTCTCCTGTCCTGCCAAGCTGTTTAAATCAGAAGAGCTAAAGATCTTGGGGTTTACTTGCCAGGTGCTTCTCTTGAATTGCAGAAGGCCACAGCAAAGAAAAGCCTTTTCCTGTCCTTACAGTAAGTCTCTTCAATAAAGGATGGTGGGAAAACTGGATACCCACACACAAAAGAATTAAATTAGAATCCTACCTTAAACCACACAAACAATCAAATCAAAATGGATAAAAGATTTAAAAATAAGACCTAACACTGTAAAATGTCTAGAGAAACAAATAGTACAGAAGCTTTTTGACATTGGTCTTGGCAATGATTTCTTTTTTTTTATTGTTTAAAGTATTACATATAGTAGTACATATATGTCCTTTTTCCCCCCCATTGATTTCCCCTCAGCCTCCCCTACCCCCTGTCGCATGCCCTCACCGCCCCCACCCCCCCAGTGTCTTGTGTCCATTGGGTTGTGCTTATATGCATGCATACAAGTCCTTTGGTTGATTTCTTTACCCTCCTCCCCAACGCTCCCCAGCCTTCCCGCTGGAATTTGACAGTCTGTTCGCTGTTGGCAATGATTTCTTGAACATGACACCAAAAGCACAGAAAACAAAAGAAAAAATAGGCAGGTGTAACTACCTAAAACTAAAAATCTTCTGCACAGAAAAGGAAGCAATCAACAAAGTGAAAAGGCAACCTACAGAATGGGAGGAAATATTTACAAACTATATATTTGATTAAAAATTTATATCTAAGGGTGGGGGGGGAAAGGACACTTATGTAATACCCTTTGTAATACTTATAGCGAAAAATAAAAAAATAAAAAAATAAAAAATAAATAAATAAAAATAAAAATTTATATCTAAAATACAAAATAAACACCTACAACTCAATGGCAAAAAAAATTAAACAAACAAAAAATAAATTAAAATAATTATAAATGAGCTAAGGACCTGAATGAACACTTCTCCAAAGAAGTCATACAAATGGCCAGTAGGTATATGACAAAATGCTCAATATCATCTATTATTCAGTAAATTAAAATAAAAATCACAATGCAATACTATCTTACAGCTGCTAGGGTGGCTATTTAAAAAAAGCAAAATAGGTACGTGTTGTTGACAATGTGAATAATTCAGAACCCTTGTCCCTTGATGGTAGGAATGTAAAATGGCTTAGCCACTGTGGAAATCAGTGTGAAGCTTCTTTAAAAAATTGAAAACTGAACTACTATATGATCCAGAAATTCTACTTCTGAGAGCTAGAACTATTAGAAGAAAAATAAAACCACTAACTTAAAAAAATATATATGCACCTCCATGTTTATTTTAGCATTATTTATAGTAGCCAATATATGGAAACAATCTAAATGTTTACAGATGTATGAATAGATAAAGAAAATGTGGTATAAACATACAATGAAATATTATTCAGCTTTAAAAAATAAGGAAATCCTCATATGGGACAATATGGATGAATCTTGAGGATATTGTGTTAAGTGAATTAAATTAGGCACAGTAGGAGAAATACTGAATGATTCTATTTAATTGATGTGTCTAAAATAATCAAACTCATATAAGTAAAGAATGATGATTACCAGGGGCTAAGGTGAGGACAAAATGGAAATTTGTTTTTAACAATTATAGTTTCAGTTATTCAAAATAAATAACATCTAAAGATATTCTGTACAACACAGTGACAATAATTAACATTGTATTGTACACTTCAATTTTGTTTTAAGAGGGTGAATCTCAAGTTAAGTCTTCTTAACAAACAATACACACACTCTCACACACAAACAAATTGGCAAAAAGTGAAGAATATGTTTATTACTTTGATTGTCATGATGGTTTCACAAATGAATGCATATGTTAACATCCATAAAATTTTAAACATTAAATACTTGCAGTTTCGTGTAACAATTGTATTTCAACAAAGCTGTTTAAAAAATGAGGAATGAGTTCATAACTGAGCACATTTATTTGAAACTTTATATTATAAAAACAAAATTTTTAAAATATTACTGAAAGAATAGTAGTTCTCCTACAAAAGAACTAAGTTTAGGTTGACAAATAACTTCAACATTATCACTGACAAGTGGAGAAACACTTTGAAATAAAATTTTCAAAGTGCCAAATGAACTAAACATCAAACCTACTCTTTATAGCTAGAAGAAGTCTCATTTAGTTGAAAGGGGAAATTATTCTGAAAAATACTAGGTCTCAAAATATTTGATTTATTGTTCTGTTTGAAAATTCTTAAATAGGGTAATCATATAATTTATCATCAAAATATGATGTGACACTTCCCAGCATAAATTTTTAATAAATTATAAATAATTATTAATTGACCAATAAATATTATAATAGTACTGTTAAAAAGGTAAACTAGGTCTGTCCCATGCAATCTCAGACCAAAGATTAGTCTACTTTGGAAATGTATATTTCTTTGAGGAAAGAAAATTGAGATAAAGGTTTAGATAAGGAAAAATAATATGTAAATAGCTTGGTAAAATATTGTTTTCCATAAGAGTCTAAGTCCCTAAATAATATATTATATTCCAAAATTGAAATTCCAGTCAATAGTAATGTGACAGCAATGATGGTAGAGACAAAATAGGGAAACAAGGAGGTAAAAGTGTCTTGAAGTAGCTTCATTTCATGATATCTATATTTATTTTATAAATTTAAATAATTCATAGAGATATCCCATATAATAAAAGTGTAGTATACAAATTGTCCCCTTGACTGGGAGTTGTCTTGTCTGGGAATGCAACCTGGGGGCAGGGCTGTCCAGGGGAAGGGAGGGAGGCCCCGGCCGGCAGCTGGCAGCCACTAGGGATCCTACCAGTGCATGGATTTCGTGCACTGGGCCTCTGGTGTAAACATCAGAATGAGTTTCAGGATGTTAGGAATACTACAAGCAAGATTAAAACAGTATGCGTGATTTTCACAGCAATAGAAGAGTGAACCCACCCAATGAAACCAGGAAAGGAAAAAGAAAGGCAAAAATAATATATTGCTCACAGAAAGGATATATGAGGGAATAATATTATATCGCAATCATTGCAAAATATTGATATGAGATTATACCATCAGATCAAGAAATCACACATACACACAGTCACAAAGCCATCAAGTTGTCCATAAGAAACATAGTGAAGAAAACACATAAAAAATGGGGAAAAACTAAGGAGTTGAAAAGTTATGCAAGAAAGCATAAAGCAAAAAAAGTAGGGAAGTAATTTTATCATCAAACAATATAAAGTAAGGCAGTGACATAAAGAAGAAATAAAGGATGTTATATACAATTTAAAAGGTTTACATTCATGTACCCATACACACAATGCTCATGGCTCAGATATATCAGGCAACAACTACCAGAGCTGTAAGTAAATAGAAATATAGATACATAATAACTAAATATCTTAACAAGTTCTTAGAAAATATCAGGCAAGAGATACAAAAATGTTGAAAAATTTAATAGCTGAATTAATGAAAGTTAAGTAGAAGTATATTCAGGACTTTACAACCAAGAAACCAAGAGAAGAAAACACTATTTGAGTACACTTAAAATACTCTCAATAAAACTAGTATATCCTCAACCACAAAAAAGTCTTAATGTTTCAATTGAAGTAAACCCACACATTTAAAATTTTCTCAACATAAAGCAATAAAATTCTGTTATAAGAAAATAATTGATGGGTAGAGTACTATAGTTACATGTATTTGTAGTTTAAAGGTCATTTGTTGCCTGTAATTAAAAAACAACAACCACACTACAAGTCAAATATTATTTTAAGTGAAATCATTTATGGTTTAAAAAAATCACTGCTATAACATACTATTGTACATTTTAAAATGGTATCCTCTTATTGGAAATTAGGTATTTGGCTACATTTTTGCATAGTAGAAATAATTAAAAATTAATATTTCTGAATATTTTCCCTTGATAATATCCAGAAAAAATTACTGGGTGATTAGCTATGAACCATTGTATTTATTTTCATATTTTTAAAAATATATCTTTTTATTGAATTCAGAGAGAAAGGGAGAGGGAGAGAGAGATAGAAACTTCAGTGATGAGAGAGAATCATTGATCAGCTGCCCTTGCATGTTAGGCTAAACCATTTTTTTATATAAGATTTCTATAACAAAAACAGCTTACATCAATGTATTATTACTTCATGATTACTTCTTATAAACTTCATCAATGATTTCTTATTGCCAAACACAACAGACATGTTGTATTCTTACCTTTATTTGAACTCTCAATTAACTATGGAAATATGTCCTTCACTGCTGTAGTGATGTTACATGATCCTACCTTTTCCCAAAGAATAACGGTGATTATTTTGGGTCTACATTCTTGAATACTTTCCACCCCCTACTTATTCTTTAAATATTAAGTTGCCCCAGTGCTCTCCTTTTTGACCTCCCCCAATCACCCTGTATATGAGACAGTTATATGTTCATAACTCTTAAATGCACTCCTCCTTCCAGACCAATCCTGTGAATCCCAAACCAGCAATGCATGTTTACTTGATTTATTGTCTTCAATGGTTCTGAGCTATTTCAAATTTAGTATTTTCATAATGAAGTTCTCATCTTGACTACAAACTGTTCTCATCAGTTTTGCCTTAGTGAAGGAAAATAAAATATCAAATTCAGGAGTAAGAGTCATGCTTTACTCCACTCTCTGACCCTCACATCCAGTTCAATGGCAAACCCCATCCTTTCTGACTCCACAATATATTCTGACTCATTCCACTTCTCTCATCTCTGCAGATACCACTCTTGTTTAAGCCACATCAATTACTGGACTATTGCCATCACCTCTCAACTGCTTTCTCCAGTGACTTTCCAGTAGATTCTTTGTTAGAGAATGCTTAAAAAAAAAGAAAAAGAAAAAGTAATTTACATCATGTTGGTCATCCTCCTAAAATCTAATAATAGCTTTCCATTAGATTTTGAATACATTCCAAATTACTTAACATGGCCTAGTGACCCAGCTCCAGCTTTTGTCTTAAATTTTATCTCTGGTGGCTTACCCTTCTTTTCTCACTTTGCTGCAGCCACAGTACTCACTGTCCCTTCCTAGAACCTGCCAATCCACACCCAGCACAAGGTCTTGATCTGGCTATCATTCCATTTACTTGGAATAGGTTTTTAGATTTTGGCCTATTTCCTTCTGACGTTTTGGAGATAACCTAAATAACCCCGGTGATGTCATGCCTCCCTTGTGCAGGACTTGCTTTCTTTTCACTTAACACAATGTTCTACTTCTCTACCTACTTTTATGTTTGTTTTATTTTGCCTTTAATTTGCTCAATCTTTGCTTTTTCTTTTCCTACAATACAGAGCCTCTAGAGTAGAGATTCTATCTACCTTATCTTGTCTCTTTTCCTTGTTCCAAAAATACTTGTAAAAAAATATTTACTATGGTGTATGGCAGAAGTGATTAAGTATAATAACTCTAAGATAGACTTTGTGTGGATAGTAACCAAAACTGAATATTTAAAACTATTTTTCTTATAAATTCTGTTGTAAAAAATATTTTAAGTTAAAAAATATGAGGGAAATAAACATACCTGCTTAATTTTTGTTTTTATTTTCACTGTGCTTGAACATTTTCAATATTTTTTAAAGATTTCTATGGCTTCACTGAGATATAATTGACAAATAAAATTGTAAGACATTTAAGTGTACCTTGCAATGATTTGATATATGTACACATGATAAAATATGCCCTTATCTAGCAAATTAACACATCTATCACCACCTCACATATTTATGTTTGTGTGTGTGTGTGTGTGTGTGAGAATATACTCTCTTAGCAAATTGCAATTATACAACAGCATTATCAACCGTAGTCACCATGACATATCTTAGAACCTCAGACCTAAGTCATTTTATTAGCTGAAGTTTGTACTCTTTTACCCATCTCTCCCTATTTCCCCCACTCCCTAGCGCCAGGAAACAACTTTTGCACAATTTTTTACTTGCTATTTCTATATGTTGACTTTCTTTTTTTTTTTGGATTCCACACATATGTGATACTATGCAGTACTTGTTATTCTCTGTCTGGCTTATCCTACTTAGCATTATATACTCAAGGGATATCCATGTTGACACAGATGACAGAATTTCCTTCTTTCTCATGGCTGAATAATATTTCATTGTATATATTGCACATATTTTTTATTCATTTATATGTTGACAGATACTTAGGCTGTTTCTATGTCTTGGCTATTGTTAGTAATGCTGCAATAAACATGGGACTGCAGATGTCTCTTATATTGTGGAGAAAAAGAAACTTATTCAATGTAGGTGGGAATGTAAACAGGTACAGCCACTGTGGAAAACGGTTTGGAATTTCCTAAAAAAATTAAGAATAGAGTTACCATAAGAGCCAGTCCTTCTTCTGGCTATCTATCTGAAAAATTCGAAAACATTTATTCTCAAAGATATATTCACCTGTATGTTCATTGCAGTATTATTCACAGTGGCCACAACATGGAAATAACCAAGTGCCCTTCAATAGATGATTGGATAAAGAAGATGTGGTACATATATACTATGGAATGCTACTCAGCCATAAGAAAGGATGAAACAGCACCATTTGCAACAACATGGATGTGAAACTCAAAATATGAAAAATGAAACCCAAAATATGTTCAGGTCTGAGTTTTTTCTTTCATAAAACCAAAGAATGGATTTGCAGACAAAAATGGTGGGAAGAAAACATAATATATTGGGAGGAAAACAAAGCTTGGGAGGGATATAAGGGCTTCGTGCTGCAAGGAAAGGGAGCGCCAAAAGGGTTACCACTTAAGCTCTTTGTCTAGGGCAGTGGTTCTCAACCTGTGGGTCACGACCCCTTTGGGGGTCAAATGACCCTTTCACAGGGGTCTCCTAAGACCATCAGGAAACACATATATAATTACATATTGTTTTTGTGATTAATCACTATGCTTTAATTATGTTCAATTTGTAACAATGAAAATACATCCTGCGTATCAGATATTTACATTACGATTCATAACAGTAGCAAAATTACAGTTATGAAGTAGCAACGAAACTAATTTTATGGTTGGGGGTCACCACAACATGAGGAACTGTATTAAAGGGTCGCGGCATTAGAAAGGTTGAGAACCACTGGTCTAGGGGATATTCATACACTCTGCTAACTTCTGATTGGTCCCTTCAAGAAATTCTAGCAATATCCAACTATATCTAAGTTCAAGTTCCCTCCTTTGGGAATACCTGGTTGAGGACTGACACTTCAGGTTCTAGGTGACATCACTGTTCCCACCTGGCTGGTCAAGGGTCAAGATTTCCCTGCCCAGTTGGGTTCCCGCCTAGTTAGTTCTAGGTCCTTTGTTTGTCTCCATCTGACTTCCCTTCTCCCTACCTTCACATGGTCCCTGCCCCTGATTGTCTACCTAACCCTATTTTTCTATCTCAGATGGACCTTGAGAACATTATGCTAAGCAAAATAAATCAGAAAAAGCTAAGAACTATATGACTTACTCATATGTGGGATATAAAACTAAAACTCATAGACACAGATACCAGTATGGTGGTTACCAGAGGGAATGGGTGGTGGAGGGTAGTAGAGGGTGCCAAGTATATGGTAAGGGAAGGTGATTTGACTTCGGGTGGTGGGCACACAATGCAATATCAGGTCATGGATCATACAAATGTACACTTGAAATCTAATAAAATTCTATTAACCAATGTCATCACAAAAAATTTAATAACAAATTAAATAAAAGTGACTAAAAAGAAAAGTGGATTCTATAAGAAAAAAAGTGTGGAAATATATAATGGGCATGGCAAAGTTAATTTGTCTGAGGCATATTTTTGTTGCTATCTTTTATCTGACTAGCTCAGACTCTGGACAGGTTTTGTGATTATTTTTCCCCAGCTTTTATTTATAGGAGCCTTGGTGAACTGCCATACTGAATTTCAGTGAAACTGTCTTGAATACAATGGCCCCCTTAAAGACTGTTTGGAAGAAAAATGTCACAGATTTCTTCTAAGTGTTAAGAAATATATTCACTATTAGATATATTTTACAGTAATATTGTGATACGTTTTATCACTTTAGGAGGTAAAGTATCTTTCAAATGTAAAAGACTTACTTAACATGAACACATGCTATGTAATGTATTTTGATGCTCTATTAGGAAGGCCTGTCTGATACTGTCAAGAAATCTAATATCGCTGCAACAGAATGCTTGCAGGAATTATGAGCTTGGATATTAAGTGCTAAGAACAATTCTATTTAATGAGCAGAAGAATTATCTTGTCATGATGAGGATAAATTGAAGCCAATAACCACAATACAGTTAAGGTCTGAATGAAAATAATTATTTCCTTTGAGAAAAATCAAAATAGATTATTTTCTACTGTAATCTGCATTAGATTTTTTTCCTAAATCACACACAGATTTTTAAACATCCTCCCAAAGTAGTATACAATTTACTTTTTGTAGAGTTACTAGAAGCCTGGTGCGTGAAATTCATGCACGGGGGGTGGTGTCCCTCAGCCTGGCCTGCACCCTCTCCAATCTGGGACCCCTCGGGGGATGTCCACAGGGATCGGGTCTAAACCAGCAGTCGGACATCCCTCTCACAATCCAGGACCACTGGTTCCTAACCACTCACCTGCCTGCCTGCCTGATCACCCCTAACTCCCTCTGACGGCCTGATCTCCACCTAATTGCTCCCCTGCTGGCCTGATGGCCCCCAACTTCCCTGCCCTGCTGGCCTGATCACCCTCACTACCCTCCCCTGATGGCCTGATCGCCCCTAACCGCCTCTGCCTCAGCCCCCACCACTATGGCTTTGTCTGGAAGGAAGTCAGATGTCTGGAAGATGGCTGGTCACCCGGTCTAATTAACATATTACCCTTTTATTAGTATAGATAATAGGTCATTGCATTAACCATCGTTTCCACCAATACATTTGTTCAGCAAACTGAATTAAACTTTTTCTACATATACTTGAGAAAATATGTCCTCTTTTGAAACTTTTTAAACTTTTCAACATGATTGAGATTTAATTTCTTTATAGATTATAATTCAGAGGAATGGAAACTGTGTCTGTGAGTCACAAAAGTCTGTCTTTGTAAGGTTATAACTGTTTCTTGTTGTGTGCCATTTTGTGAAATGTATTATCATCAAAATATATTAAAATCTAATTATAAATATAACTGTTCAAGGAGATGGTACTAGTCATAAGTTGATGGTATTTTTGTAGCATGATGCTTTTATTTAGCAAAGGACTACCTTGTGTGAAGCATTCTCCCAGATATGCACCAAACTGCAAAGGGATTTCAAGGTACTGCCTCAGAGGATGTTGGGGAAAAACACACTTGCGTATACTAATAGAAGTTCTTGTTTTTATATGACTAAGCAATACAAAATACTTATTTTTTTGTTACATTGAAAGTGGTCCTGGCCAGTTGTCTCAGTGGTTGGAGCATAGACCCTTACACCAGAAGGGTAGTGGGTTAGATGCCTGGTCAGGGCACAAGCCTAGATTGTGAATTGGATCCCTGGTAACAGATTGTATGGGAGGCAACCGATCAATGTCTCTCTTTCTCTCTCTCTAAATCAATAAACATATGCTCAGTTGAGGATAAAAACAACAACAGTAGACTGTTGTTATTGGTGTACCTGTTATTCCCTTTAGAAGTCTCAAAAGGCAGCAGGGATTTCAGAAGGGGGGATTGACCCATATATATGAGGATGACTTGAAAGAGGCTTCTGGATTTCCAACTACTCACTATCCAACTATTCAATGCAGTGGAACCTACAAAACATTCCTTTCAGATGGAAAGAATTTGGTTAATGGACACATGAATAGATGTAAAATAAAAGTAGCATATTTGATTTATGCAAATGGAAAGCTTAAGAGGGAGACAAAAGGCATGGAGCAGAGACAAGTATCTTGAATTAGATGTAAGAATTAGATACAGAAAGACATATGAGAGACTTCTTTACATTTGCATTAATCAAGAGAAAAATAAAAAGAGACTGAATTGGGTGAAAGTAATTGGTTAAAACAAAGATTTCAGTTGTTAAAAGGAATGAGGGTAGAATCTAGAAATGTCCAAAGTTTCACTGACCCAAATCTCATGGTAGAAATGGCCTAAGATAGAAATATATATTCATTTCTTTTTCATGTCTGCATCAGAGAAAACATGACACAGTGGAGTGCATTGGGTGATTCAAAAGCAACCCAGTAGGGTAGGATGCCTTGCTCTGCATATAAATGATCATGTAGCCTTAGGCATCTCACCTACTCCCTTGTGCCTCATTTTGTCATCTGTAGAATAAAGATAATTATGTTATATAGCTCAATAGAGTTGTTGGAAGCAATTTACTTAATCCAAAATGCTTAGACAATGACTGGCACCTAGGAACTATCTATCTATATATAAAAGCCCAATATGCAAATTGTCCTCTCAGGAGTTCAACTGGAGACCAGGAGTTCCATTGTTTGCTATGATGTGCACTGACCACTAGGAAGTGGTGTGGAATGAAAGAAGGCCCCAGCCAGAAGCCAGCAGATGGGGAAGGGAGGCCCTGGCCAGCAGCCAGAAGGCCCCAATTGTCCCTGATTGCCGGCCAGGCCTAGAGACCCCACCCATACAGGAATTTTGTGCACTGGGCCTCCAATACAAATAATAATTGTAGAAATACAAAGACTTGTTAGGCAGCTATTGTGTAATCCAGACCTCCCTCCCCACAAAATGTGTTAGAGTGGAAGAGTAAAAATGTTGAGAAGTAATTCCTATTGACAAAGAAAGGTTAAACAATAAAAAGAAAATTTCAAGTTAACCATTAGTCAAAATTATGGCATCTTAAAATAGGAGAATATTGGGTAGGCTTTTTGTGTGTGCTCCCAGGACATCATGAGCATCAGTGTAGTGAGATATTGCATTGCAGGATGCTTTATAGAAGATAGGAATTGTGAATAGCCATGATTATAACTTGAGATTTATTTTATACAAAATTTCAAACCAGACATTTATGAGCAATTACTGGCTTAACCACCATAGAACAATAGTGGAAATACTGGTGAAATGCAAACAAATTCTGGATTTTAGTTAATAAGTAATATGCCTATGTTAATTTCTTAGTTTTGACAATGATATCATTGTTTTGGCAGTAGGCAGAATAATGACCATCCCCAAAGATATCTACATTCTAATCTTTAGGACATGTAAATATCTTATTTTGCATGGCAGAAGAAACCTAAGGTTACAGGTGGCATTCTGGTTCGCAAATAAACTGACCTTAAATTAGGGGGAGTGGCCTGGATTAACCAGGTAGACTCAATGTAAAACTGACCTTAAATTAGGGGGAGTTTCCTGGATTAACCAAGTGGACCCAATAAGAGTAAAAGTTCCTTAAATGTAGAAAGAGAATGTAGAAGACTCAGTATCAGAGTAATGCAATGTGGGAAAGGCTCAGCTGGCTATTGCTGGCTCTAAAGATGGAAGGGGCACAACCAAAGAATGCAATTTGCCACTAGAAGTTAGACAAATCAAGAACATGGATTCTCCCCTAAATCTCCAGAAAGGATAGAAACTGCTGACACCTTGTGATGAATGTTGGACTTCTGACCTCCAGACTGTAAGTTGATACATTAGTGTTGTTTTAAGCCACTATTTTTACGGTAATTTGTTATCAAATTAATAAGAAACTAATACAAACACGTTTGAAAACATAGTTCTCTATCTCTTTCCCTCTCCCTCCTTCTCCTTCTCTCTCCTTGGCTCCCCTCCCCTCATCTTATCAGTTTGTAAGTATGTTTTGCTCTAACTTTATACTTAACCATGAATGGGGCCACACCAATACTGCATATCATTAGCTTATATTTTTATAGTCTTAAATTTAAAATGTTTATTGAATTTATTGAGGTAACATTGTTTAATAAACTTATAAAGATTTCAGGTGTATATTGTACCACACCACCCCAAGTCATGTCTCCTTCCACTCTGATAATCACTATACTGTTGTGTGTGTCTATGAGGTTTTGTTTGTTTGCCTGTTTGTTGTTCTTTTGCTTAATTCCTTCATCTTTTTCACCCAACCCCATATCCTCCTTCCCTCTGATAGCTGTCGGTCTGTTCTCTGTATCTATGAGTCTGTTTCTGTTTTGTTTGTCAGTTTATTTTGTTAGATTTCGTATATAAGTGAAGTCATATGATATTTGTCTTTCTCTGACAAGCATACTTCACTTATCATAATACTCTCTCGGTCCATCCACGCTGTCACACAAGGTAAACTTTTATTTTTTTATGGCTGACTAATATTCCATTGTGTAAATAAATGTATCATTAGCTTCTTATGTTCATATTCTGATATTCCTAAATGTGTTCCCAATCAACTCCCATACTCCCTCTTGCACTCCCAATATTTTAAGCTGTATTTTCTAAAATGGAGCTCATAATTTATATTTACCTAACCTCCAACTCATTATCAAACTGGAGAATACTTTCTCTCATGTGTCCTAAGTATCACAATCCTAATAATTATTCCAAAAATTATCATATCAATTATCTTTTCTTTTCTCTTATACTTTACCTCATAATAATTACTAGAGACCTCTAGGCCATTTATTTGCTTTCAATATCTCTGCACAACTCTGTATTCTTTTTATCACTGCCAATGTCACCGTTTTATTTTATATATATATATATGAGTATATATATGCTAGAGCGCAGTGCAATATTTGTGCCTCGGGGGGGGGGGGGGGA